>NC_056728.1:1382082305-1382382305 GCF_019279795.1 Protopterus annectens | reverse complement strand
GGTTAGTCAGATACATTTGAATGGTTTCTAATGTTTTGTTGTTGAAACAAACTCTACTTTTGCATGTGTAAAGTGTGTATGTGTGAACTGAAGTAAGATCACCTGCAAGTTCTTGGCTATTTGATGTGAAAGAAATACAGTAATGTAACTGTGGTCTTCTATGTTTCATTATTTTAAACCTTGTAGGCTCAAAGCAGATTCTCCACTTAGGGAATTGGGATGGGGGCTATGCCTATGTGCGAATGGAATGAGTGCAGTTCTGTCTTTCTCTGCAAAAGTAATGTGTATTTGAGTGAAATAAGATCAACCACATGCTCTGATTGTTTATGTGAAAAAAGTATACTTACATTAATGACAATATTGTCTTTTTTGTTTTGTTTTTGTTTGTTAAGCTGGCAAGATCAGATACTATGGGTGAGGTAGGCAATGGGGATTGGGGCTATGTGTGAATGAAACTATTGGCCTTGCTGTTTACTGTTGTAATTCTGGCTTTGCAAAACTGTAATGCTTTTTCTGTGTCTGCTTCAGATTAATGTAAAATAATTAGCAAGTGTATGAGTAATTCTTAAATGTATGTTATTTCATATCTATTCATGTATATACTGAATGTTTGTATAAAAATGTTTGTAATATATTGCAGCCTGTTTCCCTGGACATATGCTGGAAAGGTTTTTTTCGACAAAAGCCAGCCATAGAAACCTGGGTAAACAAAAGTAAAATAAATGAAATGTGTACTTGACTGGCACACATAAGCTGTGACTAATGGTTCTGTCAACAAAATGAAAGTAATGCATGTATGCAACCCAGCTGTTACTATCATTTCTACTTTAATCTTGGTAGGGTAAAAAGCCGCTATTATAGTTTGGTAATGGGGGTGTTTGTGAATGAAATGAGTTGACTGTTCCTGCTGTGTACTGTTGTAATTGTGGCTTTGCAAGATTACTGTGTATTTGGGTGAAGTCACCTGCCAAACAAGCCTGTGACTACGGTTTCTGTGCAACCGAGTCAATTAATGCGATTATTACTATTTTCATTTTAATCCTGGCAGGTCAAAGTAGATACTTTAGCTCGGCAATTGATATGATCGCTGTCTCTGGATGAAATGCTCGGCACTGTAGCTTTGGTGTAATGCAGATTACTTCATACAGTACAGTGTATGTTTACAATATCATGTGTAGTCATAAATAGTTAAATGCAATCAAGACCAACCACTTTTTTTCTGTTTAGAGGTGTTACAGCAGAACTTAAACAACTCATTAACTCTGAAATGCGCTTTAGTCTGGAATTGGTTGGTAGACTATTCAGCATGTGCAACAGTGACTGACACTTATTTTATGTAAATCGGTAAGCATGGTCAGTGTTGATAGCATTGTGACATAGCTCCACCCTTTTCTAGTTGGTCCCATTCCCTTTCTAGTTGGCTCCACCCCATTTAGCTGTCTTCTGCAGCCGTCCTTTGGTTTGTAGTTGCTTGCCGCCACTGCTCTAACTATGTATAACAATGAGGCCATTGCATCTTGGAGTACATTATAGAACCCCAGCTAGGAAGATCAGATGCTAAACTATTTTCACACAATGTACCTGTTTTTGCAATCAGAATTTTCAAACAATTTGAGTTCTACAAATCCCCTGTTTGAGTTTCAGAAAACAAATTTTGCCACCAGTTATCTATGTTTAACTACCAAATTTCATACCTCTTAACTGTACAGATTTTCGCAGAATGTCCAGATTTTTACCTCATATTTTTGGTCCATTTTTCAAAAATTGTGGTTTTCTGGCAAATTAGTGGCAAATCATTAAAGGTTGTGTTTAGAAAATAATGACACACATTTGAGTTTTAGACTTCATACCCATCAGAAAATGCATGCTAATGCAAAACCTGTTATTGCATCAACTTTCTAAGCTTGTAAACTCACTATTTAAAAATTGTCCCTATTTTTGGATGTTTGTCCCACTTTTATTTATGGCTTTGTGCAGATTTCTTGCTCTGAGCGGTTGAGAGGTATACCACCAATCTACCATCAAACACAACATTAAATTCCCGAGATTGTTGTTAAGCATCTCCCTATAGCTAAGGACAACAATACTCTTAATAATGTTCGATATATGTCAACAATTCTGTAAGTCACCTATGCCTTGCAACTTCAGGCCACAGATTTTGCACTTTCCTGCCCATCATGCGGTCCTACTATGCCTTATTACTACTTGTAATGGTAGAATCTTTTGAGTCCACTATCTGGGTAATACTGTGGTGGGCAGGATTACCAGTATGTTAATATGCAGGCTGGAAGTTAACAGAGCTACTTCCTGGTTTGCTTTGCATTTGGTAGGATTCAATGAACCACGCCACCGGGACATGTGGCATGCCTGCTGCCATACATGATTGGTGGTATACACTGTTACTATATTGTGTGGGACACCCTCATTTACTTAGACAAGAACCATTCATGCTCCCCATTTCTCATCAGGCAGCTAGAATATCCTTCTGCTACCCCTCACCCCGATCCTGCATCCTCCTCCAGAGTGAGAAAACCATTGCTAGTTACTTTATTCTATTCTTCTTTACCAGCTCTTCCAGTGTCTGGGTCCATGATTTGAATGTTGGGAACCTGGGTCACATTTAAGGATCATTTTCTCTGTATCATTTTATGCAATGCTTATAAGTGGCCCTGGTAATTAAATACCATGAAACAGTCTTGATCTCCTAGGGTAGCATTTTACAAAAAACAAACAAAAAAATAAAATAAGTTAAAGGTGTGGCAAAATACTGGTATATTCTTTGCATGGAGAAGCATTAGCATTCTTTTGTTAGCTAACAAACATAACTTAGCTAAAAGATATGGCCTAAGACAGTGGTTGATTCAGAGGTTAGGGACAGATGACTCAGCATACTGCACTCAAATGCCCCCCCACAAAAAATAAATATACTGAACAACTACATCAATTATATTTCATAGCATTACTATATAATTGAACATAACTGCGGTGGTGGTGCTGCGGTAGCATTGTCACCTCACAGTTAGACATTGCCTGTTCGATTCTCAGTTAGAACGTCTTCTGTGTAGCGACATGCGTGAATGGGCGTTCCTTCGTTGAAGGTTGTGCATTAGGCCCGGGAAGCCAGTACGTAAAAATTTACTGCCAATCATTAGCGGACCGGAGTTCCCCTGTGGCGACCCCTAATTGGGAAAAGCCAAAAGACACAAACAAACTATATAATTGAATATGAACCAATATCTTATGTGCGTACTTCATTATATAGTCCCTGATTCTGAATAAAGCCTACAGCTCATTGTAAGCTGACCGTAAAAGGCTTTCAATGTATTTCAAAAATATATATGATAATATTCTTAAATAATTTAAGTTTATCAGCACTTTCAATTTCTCATATATGTCTAAAATATTAACTGCCCCTTCCCTTGAAGTCCATTTTTCAGTTTTGATGCAATCTTATTCAAAATACAACCTTTTAGTCTAGTCTCTATTTATCAAGATTTTACCAAAGTAGAGAGGACTGTAGCAAAATTCTTTCATTCATAATCTGATACCCAATTTATCTTAGGTAGGGTTGCTGACAAAGTAGTGCCTATCTGAGCAATAAGGCAGAGAATCAGTTCTAGCAGTGATGCTATCACAAGATGTATATGCACACACACACACACACACACACACACACACACACACACACACACACACACACACACACACACACACACACACACACACATGTATGAGCAGTATAAAGACTTGAGAGTTAATTTATCAGGATTTGTTAGAGATTTAAGGGAAAACCAGAGACCCTGAAAACAGCCTGTATGGATAAAGGGAAGACATATAGACTTCAGGCATCCCTACCAGAAATAGGACCAGAAAAACTATGACACAGCAATAAGTATTACATAATTATTATTAAATGAAGCAAAATTAAAAGATCAAGGATTAACAATTGCAATGCATCACCACAAAGTATTATAGAACATAAGTTTTGCAAAACATTACCCAGTTCTGAAGACAGTTGTTAAATCATCCAACTTCATTGATGGAGTTTCTGACCCATCAAACATACCACCATGCAACATATGATTTTCACAGTCAGATATTATGCTCAGGTCCCTATTCAGATGATTATAATCCTTAAACCTATTGCCTGTTATATACGGCAACAAGCACTAGTAACATATGCAGGAGGACATGATGCTGCAGATCCCCTGCATCACTCATTATGTACACAGGAAATACTGCATCTTGATGTCCCCTTGGCAGTAAGTACAGTACACAATACATGTTCCTTCAGCACTTCTCTGTGCTCAGAAGGAATTCTTCTGTGCTGATTAGTTTGTGGCAACTACTGGAAAATCTGGGAGCCAGACTAGAGACGTACAAAACACAGGAGGGATAATGGGAAGCAGGAGTTGCTTAGAGTGCAATAGATGGAGGAAGTCATACCTCTAACTACTTAACAGAAGAATTCTGGACAAAGCCAAACATAAACGTGTAAAGGCTCAGAATTAGGGACAATTTGTAAATATTGCTCATATCAACTTAGAAAGCTGAAGGAATAATAGGTTTTGCATTAGCTTGCATTTTTTGAAGGGTATGAAATCTGAAACACAAATGTCTGTCATTATTTTGTCACTTTAGTCCTCAAGGATTTGCCAGAAAGCCTCAAATGTTATAAGAGCAGACCAAAATGTTTAGCAAAAAATCTTGACAAGTAGTCTGTGACCCTGTGTAGTGATACAGCATGAAACAAAATTGAGAGTTTTCTGCTAACAAGATTAACAAGGTAGTAGTACATCTTCTGATACTCACGTGCTCTCTCAGCACTTCTTTCGAAACAAAGGTAGTGAATTCTGAAACTAGCACTGATAGACACTGCTCCATAGAGGCTTATAGATTAAGTTGCCTTTAGAGAGCAGAGCAGAAACTGTATGTTTTTTGATTTCGCAGATCTGAAGCATACCTCTCAGCTGTCCAGATTTTCACCAAATGCCCAGATTTTTGCTATAGTATATTTTTCTGTATCTACATATAAAACATGAATCACTGCATAAAGATGCAGACCATAAGGTGAATGCTCTGCAAATTACAGACTTTATATATTTTCACTTTTATGCCCGTTTGCACCCATGCCTACTGCTGTATTCTTCCCTCATTAGACATGTTGAGGAGTAATACCCTTCTTTTACCCCATATCACCCCACTAACACTATGCAATCGCTTTTGTCCATGCATCCACATTTAAATTATATGTTTATAACCCTAAATGATGCTTTCTGAAAGAGCCAGCATTAATGACCTTTTTTTTACACAAATGTAATCAGCAAATATTATATTGCAAAATTATCTGTTTGTAAATGTCCTTACCTGAGAACTCTAGACATATTTTAGGCTAAGAATTACCAGAAAAGGATAGACAATAATGCAAAATGGGGCATTTTTACATACATAAGCATATGCTTCACACTGCACTGTTGCTCTCCAGTAATAGAGAATATACTAATATTACATGAATCTGAATATTCAAACTGCTATATAATCTATGTGGTATCTGGTTCAAATAGATGAAAAGCAGCATTTATGGAAATTAAAATTTTTGGAATATTCCACATTCATACTAGTAGCCACAGTGATGCTTGCAAAAATTATGGAGAAACCAGTATTGCTGTACCTGTGTATTTTGATTTACTTAATTGTGGCTATAAATGAGAAAATATGAATTTAAAGGCAGCATTCTATAAAAACCTCTCAAGCATGATAGGAGAAATTGAAAAATAAGGCATACGCTCAACAGAAATATTTTCACCAATGTACTTACATAACTTAATTATTTAAACTATACAATACAACATGTCCCCATCGACACCTATTATCACTTAGTAAGAAAACAAATGTTGTCAAAGTTCTGGAGACTGATCTGAATGAATTGATAGATTTGCATTTTTTGTAGAATAGATTTAAGGGAGTTGGAATCCTGGTTGAAAATTGGAATCCCAAATAGCGCTTTACATCAGAACAAGACAAGCCAATCTTCAAATTATTTTTCTCCTTCTCCAAGAGGTGCAGTACCCTCAGAGGTGAATATTTATAGGGGTGCAGGGGATACAGCCCACAGGATGGGAAATGCAAGTTTTAGGGGGCCTTTATAATACAGGAAAAGCATTATGGCTTTTCTATTTTGGCCAGCTTGTTTGAGATAAAAATGATGGTTAAGATTTTTATTTTTACGTAGATATTCTAAAGTCAGATATTAAGTAAACAGATGAAAGCTAGTTATATTCAAATATGGCCAGAATTTAAAAGCACTAATGCATAGATAAATGACACCTATAGGAGCATACCATATACTCTTATAAAGCAGTTCATTTTGGCCTGTCACACCATTGTCAGCTATCTGAACCATTGTAATAGCTTTACATTGCTAATTTTTGATACAGCTAAAAGGGAAAAGATCTAAAGGTGTTTGCTATCCATGGTACCAATGAATACACACACAATTAGATTAGAATATTGATTTATCTTATGAGAGTAGGATATTTGGCAACAGACCCTGTCAAATGACTGAATACACTTTTATGAGGGGCACACCCCAAATTTTAAATAATATACTCAAACTCCACATGGTATTATAAGAGGTAAGGAGTTGATGAGGTAGGACATAAAAATCCAGCAAGACTGGTAACTTAAGTTTCATGTCCGGGAGGAAGTGATCATAAATCATCACACTGGATAGCCAATAAATGCTCTTAAAAGATCCTTAAAATAAAGTAAAGTATGAGGATCCCAGAAAGAATATAAATGCTTGTTGAACTTTAAGTAGGTTATCACATTTTGAGGAAAAGTCAAGTAGAAATCATTTTCTGGTTAAAATGTAGTAGTAGTGAATACAGAAAAGCTGAACTAGTAGTGATCACAGAAAAGCTGAACTAAGACCAATGTTTAATCATTTCAATATGCCAAACAAAGTGATGGAAACATAATTTGGGTATGAATGTCCCAAAAGTAATTATGGTACATGAAATACTATTAGAAGTTGTGATACTTGACGCACACACATTAAGCCTACAAAAGTCAAGAAGAAAATGAAAAATTGGAGATACCCTGACTAAGCATGCATCTTTTGAATAGAACAACATGGCATACATTAGCTGTTCTGATGGCAAAGAAATACATTTGACAGTCATTTTGTCTTACATGTTATTCTTGTAATTTCTACAACTCAGTACAGTATGATAATAAGCTGGACTGAATGACTGCAACCCTTTCAACAAATATTTATTCTTGCAAGTCAGTGAGATACAGCAAAGCTATAGAATTTAAATTGTTTCATCTGTGATGTTTAGAGGATACTAATTTATATCTGAAGCATTTTCTGTGAGAAACAGAGAACATTAAAAGGTTTTCATAGTATTGAATATATAAGTTTAATAGTTCACATTATTTTGATATTCTAAAACCTTTGTTTAAATATTGCGATAGTTCTGGGAGCACAAGTTTTGGTTAATATATATATATATATATATATATATATATATATATATATATATATATATATATATATACATATATATACATATATATATATATATATATATATATATATATATATATATATATATATCAGCTACTGTAAAGAAAAGAAGGATACTTTCCAGTTTACACTAACAATTGAACAACTGTCTTTTGTTTCTTGTTATTTGAATACTAGAAAGTCTGTTGTACATCCTGAAATGTTTTGTGTCTAAACTAGTTATTAAAGTTATAATATATAATAAAATAATTCTATATACATGTTTTGAATAACACTGGCATGCAAATGGGGGAAATTAGAAGAAGCTGAGAAATGAGATAGAAGGCAAAATAGTGGAAAAGGTTAACAGCTCAAGTATCTGGGATGGGTGGTTCAGGAGAAGGGAAGCCTGAATGTAGAGGTCAAAGCTAGAATCAGAGGGGTTGCAGCCAAATGGCATGGAGTGTCAGGTATATTGTATGACAGAAGAATGCCAAAGAAGCTGAAAAGTAAGGTGTATAAGACAGTGGTGCAACCAGTACTACTGTATGGTACAGAAACCTGAGCAGTAAAGGCAGAACAGTTGAGAAAGCTATAGGTGTCACTTCATTGGCTCTGCTTGACAGAGGATCAGTTAATTAATCAATGGGGTGGCGAAAGCCGACACACTCTGGCTAGGCTTATAAATGCCCTCAGGCAGATAGCCTAGTACCTACCTATGAACCTATGATGGAAATGAATTGCCTCAGATGGGTGTTAGGATGCACACTGTGGGACAGATGAAGAAATGCAAACATCAGAGCAGAAGGGAAAGTAGCTTCAATTGCAGAGAAGGCCAAAGAGAACAGAGTACAGTGATTTGGGCAAATGTGCAAAAAAGCAGAAGACTATCTGGTGAAGAAGATTTGCGACAGACAGGAAGAAGGTAAGAGGAAACGAGGACATTCAGCAAAGAGGAGGATGGATAGTGTGAAAGACGATTTGCGACAGTCAGGCATGAGTGTCAAACAAGGCAGGAGAGTGGTACTGAACAGACAGAGATGTATAAAATGGAATAAATGGGGTTGGTGATGATGATGATGTTTGAAATAACAATATGAAAGTATCCCTCCCTTTTTCCTGGCCACAAGTGATTAATCCTTGTGCACATAAGTGCTCGTACTCTTAAGATGTACCTTGCTTACAGTCTGCGCTACTTTCAGAAACATTATTTTCATTATCAGATTGCAAACTTGCTAATGAACATTGTCCACAGACAAAAACATTGTAGCTGTAAGATGCAAAGCTGTTTGTTAAGTCTCGATTAATGCTGCATCGCTGTTTTTCCTGTTCCAGATGTTTTATGTAATGAAACAGAATCTGAGCTGTTTCATTCCTCAGAACCTTATGAGAAATTAAAATTCTTTGTTTTGACTGTTTTCATAATCTTCTAATTTCTTTTCCAATGGAGTGTATTACTCAAAGAAATTAATAGTACTTCTAAAATGTTTTTCTTTATTCGTATGGTAATTAAAGTGACAGGTTGTTTAGAAAAGGATTCTTCAAAGCTTTTCATTTAAGACTGAAGATTAGCATACATTCTAGTACGCTCCTGACAGAGCTTTTGAAGAGTTCATGCATAACCATTTAGAGACTAGGAGAAAACATTCACTGGTATTTTCTTCAAGAAAGAAAAATGCACACAATGTATTTTAAGGTTTTGTGTCTGTGAGACAAGGGGGTCACAGAAGAGAACCTACTATTGAGTTATGGGACTTGGGAAGGCCAAAATGTGTTCTGTTCTCAGACTATCAGTAATCGGAAGTATAATTTTGCTTACAAAGAATTCCTTCTTACAAACTTAGATATAAAAACTGCCAATACAGAGGGTGACTTGCCTCTCATTTTAATCTTGATAAAATGGGAATTTAAACAACATTTCAGTAAAGGAAGAATCCTGTCTATGACAGTACCACTTGCTTATGGAACAGATAACCTTCCATTTTAAGCTGCTCAGCTGTCCCGTTATTCTCTTCTGATGTTACTGCTATATGTAAAGTTAGCTTTCTAATACTCTTAACATGTGCCGTTTCCTATCAATCACTTTGAACAATATGATTCCTCAACATTGTTCTTCCAACTGGACTTAGGTTATCTGTAGCTATTTATTATTAGTACTTTTGTCATTGTAAGTATATTTTCTTTTTAAGTTGTTTATGTACACTGTATTGTAAGGGTGTTTCAGCTTTGTTCTTTAATGCATTTCATGTGCTTTGCATTATATATATATATATATATATATATATATATATATATATATATATATATATGTTAATTGTTTTGTGCTTTAGCAACTGGGTAGTAGCTGATAAGGGTCCTTTAACCAGCCTACACACACAGTTAAACACAAATGCATAAAAATAACAATAAACCAACATTCCTCTCTTCTTGAGTGTGTGCATTTGTATGTATATGTGTGTATGTTTGCGTGTGTGTGTGTGTGTGTGTGTGTGTGTGTGTGTGTGTGTGTGTGTGTGTGTGTGTGTGTGTGTGAGTGTATGTGTGTGTGTGTGTGTGTGTGTGTGTGTGTGTGTGTGTGTGTGTGTGTGTGTGTGTGTGTGTGTCTGTGTCTGTCTGTGTGTCTGTGTGTCTGTGTGTGCATCTGAATATGCATATATACTGGGGCATGAATGTATTTTTTATATCATTTTATCTCTATATAATCCTAGAGATCTTGTTATAAAAATGTGAATGTGCTTATCATGTGTTGAGAAAAATGGCAGCATCCAGTTTCCTTTAAACAACTAAATGGAAATGATAGTTTCACGAATCTCTGCTTAATGAACTATAATCTACTGTAAGGTGTTAAGCTAAGGCCTTTGTGGTGGGCAAAGCTTCCAAAATACAAGTTGATATTGTTGTGTGTAATAATAGGTTTAGGAGGTTATCATTTGGCTTCTGGGAGTCAGGATTCCAGCAATTTGCATTCAGAGTGTTATACTGGACCCTATTAAAATGCACTAAATATAGTTTCCTTATAAAATTTCTGATTTTAAGGAACATTCATATCAGTGAATACCACAAAGACGGATAAAATGTTTGTCAAGAATTTTACAAATGTTAATTTCTGAATCTCAGAATGGGACAATATGGATATTTTATACGATAAATAGTGCAAATGATTAATGTAGTTATGCATCCAAAATTCTGATTCATACCAATACAAAGTTGTTGGGTACTTTCTTCAGTGAGATCCTCTGACAGTATTCTCCAGACACCTCTTTTCTCTATATCATTCCACTTCTTGCTGGTCTAAGATG
Organism: Protopterus annectens; assembly: GCF_019279795.1. NCBI lineage: Eukaryota > Metazoa > Chordata > Ceratodontiformes > Protopteridae > Protopterus > Protopterus annectens. The sequence continues at coordinate 1,382,371,496 of NC_056728.1, read as the reverse complement.
TTGCAACATTCGCCCCCCAGTGGCTACATAATGATTTGGGGCAACACTGTAATTTTCTATTGCTGTGGAACTACTTGACCATACACTGCCACCACCAGTCTAATTTTATCAGCAGGCTTACTTTATTCTTTAAGAGTATTGGATTCATGATTTGACCAGTTTGGTTTTATAAAGAGCCAATCTTGTCTCTTCAATCTGATTGACTTCTTCAAATCAGTCTCCAGAGCCGTGGATGAGGGTAAGGCGGTCCACACAGCCTATCTGTACCTCGCCAAGGCCTTCAACACCATCCCCCACTCTGGAATCATAGATAAACTTACTAAGCTGGGCATTAATCCCTACATCACTCGATGGGTTGCCAACTGGCTTACTGACAGAACCCACACTGTAAAAGTAGCCGACTCAAAATCCAGCTACAGACAATTGACAAGTGGAGTACCTCAGGGATCAGTCCTGGGACCGTTCTTGTTTGGCATCTACTTCTCTGAAGTACAGGCCAGCGCTAAGGGACTCTGGCTAACAAAGTTCACAGATGACTGCAAACTGGGAGCCATTATTGAATCCCCAAATGATGTGGATATTCTACAAAAGGGCCTTACAGAAACAGATGCTTGGTGCCAGAGCCATGGGCTCAAGCTCAATGCCAAGAAATGTAGTTATCCCCTTTGGGAAAAACCATATACCTATGAATTACCACATAAGTGGCAGTACACTAAACACCAAAAGTGTGATAAGGGACTTAGGGACACAGGTGGACAGTGGTGTCACCTTCGATAACCACATAACCTCAACAGCCAGAAAATCCTTCTGTGTGGCACACCTCATCACTAAGGGCTTTTCATCCAGAAAAAAGGAGGTCATTGTCCCACTGTACTCATCTCTCATTAGACCCATGGTAGAGTACAATGCCCCGTTTGGTATGTACCTTACAAGACATCTGCAAAAACTGGAAATGTCACAGAAATGCCTCACTAAAAGAATCACATGCCTAAAGCAGATGCCCTATGCTGATCATCTAAAAAAACTCCACCTAAACTCTGTTGCATATCGCCTACTCAGAGGTGATCTCTGCTTAACATACAAGGCCATGTCAAACCCAGAGCTGTTGGACATGCTACACTTAAAGAAATACCAATCCCTCAGAGACACATGCTCCAGGGATCTAAACCTTGTCATCACAATGAGCAAAACATGCTGGAGGGATAGGTTCCTGACCCAGAGACTCCCCAGACTCTGAAATAGACTGCCCGTTCATGTCAAGCAGAGAGCCTCTTTGGCCCTCTTCAAAAGGAACCTTGACGATTGGATGGGAGATAGGAAATTCACCCCGGGGATCACGTCAGTCGCCCTGCTAGACAGGGGACCAGGGAAGTAAATATTCTGGGAAGAAACAGCCAGGGAACTGTTATGGCTAGGCTTGTATAGGCCCTAGGGCCGATAGCCTAGTACCAACCTATGAGCTTATATCTGTGACAAGCAACATGCATAAACAGACCTATTAAGATTTGGTTTGCTATCTGTATGTACTTACCCAATTTTTAAGGGATGCTTTTTACAGTTCATAAACTTCCTTATTGCTTTGCCTGGGAATCTTTGGTTAATCCTCACCTTGTTTTATTAAAGACCTCACATCCTCTCAAGTCACACATGAACTTATATGGTACTCCATTTACAGCATTACGTAGATAGAACTGAATTAGAGAAGCAGCTGTGTGCATCATAGTTACACATGGGTACTTAACAAGTACCCATAGAGTCTGCAGCTATTACCAACATTCTCTTTCAATGCAAAGTTCTGTGAGAATGTTGTTTTCTGTCATCTGAGTGAAAAACATGTTTCAACATGCTGAGCATTTGGTGGCTTAAGATAAATTATTCTACATGCATTAGGAAGGCCTGCTGAATACACTATTCTGTTTAATAGCTTATGATTCTGTCTTTAAGGTATGTTGACTTTACATGCAGTATGGTCCTGACTCAGAAGTTCTAGAAAACAATACAGCAAATACTGTTATTTGTTAAGCAAAAGGCTACTTAACTAAAGCCAGCAGAGAAACACTAACTGTAGACCGACTATGTAAGCTGTAAGATACTTTAGTAAGTTCAAACATGGGATGTTTGTGTGTGCGTGCATGTATGAGAGACAGTCTTGCTGAAGCAGGAAAGCATACTTTTTTTGTTGTTCTTGAGATCATGTGACCATGGGAACAGAATGCCATGGTTTTCATTGAGAAAGAAAATGAAAAATTGACACATGAAACTATGTCTAACTGTTCTGGGATTGTCAGTAGGTCGTGTAACTTTTTTTGTTTTTATTTTTTTTTCTGTTTGCCATAATGCTTTCACTGATAGTGGTCTTGTACTTGTACTTTTTCCCTTATATGAACCCATCCTGGCTCAGCTTTCAGTGTTACCGGACTATCCTTCCACCAATATGTTGTCAACTAATTAACTGCACATTTTATTACTGAGATCATTGTGAAACCTGTTGGATGCTAAGAGGTATGAAATCTGACTTTTATAAGCTGGTTGTTCTTTCACTACAAGAAAAGCAAGCTTTTTAAACTTTGTATCGATCTCAAAATCCTAACAAAAATGCAGTTCCTAAGCAGATAGCCTTGTAAGTTGCTGGATCCTAAAAACATCTCTAAAAAATATAACTAAGGATGTGGCGCAAATCAAACACTGAAATGCACACTGATGTTGTGTTCATTGAGGTTTTCCTCTTAATAGCTGCATTGACAACACAAGTGGTGGTCCCATCTTCTGATTAGTCCTATTTGTCTTTCATTTCAGGTGTTTTCTAATCAGGTATAGTCAGTGGCAGTCTGATCCTTCCCACTCATGAGAAGTGAATTTTCTCTTATCTTTTTAAATTAATATTGAGACATGTCTGCCTGCTAGTGGATTTTTTTTCATTTTGGGCCTGTTTTTGTAGTCTGAGAAAAAGGAAACTTGCAGTGTTTTGAATATTTATCTGTTATTAAGTGCTGTAGCACCAATAGTTTCTATTGGCTATGTACTTGTTTTGCTTGCTTTAATTACTGCTTATAGAAATCATGGCAGTCATAAGAATCACAGAAAAATTCAAGGCAACTGAGTCTTGAGATAATTACTCCTTATCATTTACCCACATTATACCGTATCTCCCCTCTCAATGAATGCTAAGTCAGTGAAGCCCAGGATGAATTTATGCATACTCATCCAATCATCATGTCCTGTTTGTAGGAAGACTGTGCATCTTATTGCTTTATCTACAGGGAAGTTTATTCTAAAGGTGTGGGTGGTGCTGAGTTAAGAACCTGTCCCTACACCTTGCTTTATTAACCTTCTGAGGAAGCTATAGATCCCTGGTTCTGGGAATTGAGGGACTGTTTGACTTGAGAAGATAGAAGGCATCCAGGACCTCTGGGTCCCTAACTGCATGGAAGGCAAAGCAAAGATCTCCTCTGAGGAATCTATATGACACTGAGCACAGAAACACTGTTTCTAGTCTCTTCGGGCAACTTAGAGTTTTTAATCTCATGGTCTTCTTTGTTAGGAACCATTGGTCAGTGATAAATATATGGGACAATGACTTCTTTAGTTCTGGACGATATTACTTTGGCTATTATCTGTGCTAGTAGAAGAATCTCCTGACTACTATTACATGGCGGACAAGGGAGTGGGAGCTATCGGCCCAACTTCCAAAGTCTCTATTAACTATATTTGCATTTTTTGAAGTGTGTGTGTATGTGTGTGTGTGTGGTTGTCTATCAAATGTGACAATGTTGCAATTTTAAGCATTTAATTTGAGCACATTTTAGCACACTAGGTATTTACAAATGTAAGTTCTTGCTGAAGGGCTTGGGCATCAGAGATGGATTTGGCAATGATTCCCAGTTTGCAGTTGTCTGTAGACTTAGTTATCCAGAGGTCTTGGTTATTGGCCTGGAGGTCAGAAAAGTAAGTACTGAATAAAAGAAGTCTCAGGATTGAGCCCTGTGGAGCACCACTGTTTTACCTTCATACTCCCTGATGCTGTTCTTGCCACCTCTACCTTGTGGGTTCTGTCTTTCAACCAACTGGCCATCCATCTTAGCACATAAGGATCTATTTGTAATGCATTTAGCATATTAACTGTGCTGGCATAGGAGAATGGTAAAGCTCAGACTCTGTCACAGCTTGCTGTGAGGGAAACATTATTTTGTTTTTGCTTTTTTGTATTTTGTATTGCTTCATGGCCTTCTTCTGTTTTGTATATTATGATTTATTTTCTTTACACTGCATTTTACTTGTATTCTGCTTTTAATTCATCATTTAAAGTAGGAAAGAGACCACAGCTGTGTCTCTTGTGAGTCACACATAAATTAGATTAAGTCAATTGAGGTTAATTACCTGTGAACTGAGGGTGGAGCTAGGAACTAAACCTACTATTTAAGGAGTGAAATAAAACATTTCAAGGCTTTACTGGAAAAGCTCACTCAGACTCTGACACAGTTTGCTGTGAGGGGAAAAGTTAGTTTGTTTTTGCTTTCTTGTAATTTGCATTGCTTCATTCCTTTCTTCTATTTTGTTTATTGTGATTTATTTTATTTAAACTATGTTTTACTTGCATTCTGCTTTTAATTGCATATTTAAACTAGAAAAGAAACCACTGCTGTGTCTCTTGTGAGTCACACAGAAACTAGGTTTCCCCCACCTTCTCACCCTGGTGCTGTTGTGTTTTTAAACTCAGCTGTCTTTCAAGATGCCTGCCCCTTACTCTAACTTGACCACATATTTCCCTCCCCTGTCCTCTTTCATTGGCTATTGCAAGTAAGCACAACATTATCATTTTGTAAAATAATTCCCCTTCATCTATTTAAATTTATTAGCCATCCCACTGTATTCCACATAGCCAGAATACAATGTGCCCACCCCCTACAATCTATTTTGCTCTTTTAAAATTAGTGGCTCTCCACTTAGATAGCTAAATCTTAAGTTACCTCGTGTTTTATTTCTAACTGTTTAGTGCACACTGCAGCTCATAGGATATTAACCCATTTCTTCCATCTTACTTTTAAAATCTGCAGTATCTAATCCAAGACCACCAATTATTGGACAGCCCATATTCTGCCTCTCAGTAGTCATATTGGGATTACTGCTTCTGTTTTTCTCCTTGCCAGAGAAGGAGCATAGGAACATTATTTCCTAGAGACTGCTGATCACCGGAAAGCCTAATAACTGCTTCATAGGTGCCAGCTTGGAATTTGTGTTTGGACGTTGCTCCTAGTGAGCGAAGGAACAGAGTGCATTGATTCCTGACTGTTTCTGATTGGGCAGTAAGTGTCTATATTTGACCTTCCTGATTGCTCTGGTTACTGTTCTAGGCATCTACCAGGGAAAGGCTACTACAACAAACCTACAGACTCTTGCATAATCTGGGACAAGATTATTAATCACCAAAGAGCCCGTGGCCTGCTTCTTATCTTGGTATTGGTGCTACTGTTTTGCTACTGCTGAGAGAATAAGCAAAGGAACATTGTATCCCGCCAGCATGAAGCTGTGGTGAGACCACCACTTGTAGCAGACAGGCAGTAACCATTCAGGTGAATCCCCTCTTTCATTATTCTTGACAAAGCTAATTCTTTCTTTTCTGTAAGTACTGCTTGACTTGCTGCTGTCTAACCTAACTTCAAAATATCTCCTTAAACACTTCATCCATAAATCATCAGGGTCTACTTATTAGTTTCCCCTCAAGTGTTTTGCAGTGCCCTGTATAGATGCAGACACCTTGAGTTGACATTTTTCCTGTAAAAGCACTCTTGAAATTTCAACAGCACCTAATTGCACACAAGTCAACTAATTTGCAATGACAAGCACTGCCCCAGAGTTGCAAACCAGGTACTCCTGACATTACTTTCTATTCTCATTCCAGCTGTCTAATCAATAGAAAAGGGCCTGTTGCCATTGATATGAACTTTCCCACTATCTCTGTTAACAGCTTGGTGGATATGGGCATCCTGAGGCAATGTAGAAACTGTCTCATGTTTACTGACAGCCAGTTAATTTTCAAACACACTAATATGACCGGTAAGAGGTGTATTTACACAATGTGACTGGAAGCAATGCTCTCACATAAAAGCAGTCTTAATATCAATCAGGTTGTCAGCAGTACACATGCTGTACCCATCAAACAGAGTAAAAAGCAGACACATAGACCCACATATGCTGATGAACTTAAATGTAACCTTCCTAAACCCCAAAGACCTCTTAGACAAAGTGCACATAACAAATACCCTCAGAGGCCCTGAATGCACTCTTTCAAACCCACATCAACACATACAGCCACATCTCATGGAGCCTGTACATCTAAGCCCATAATGCAAGCCACCACACAATCCAATATTCTGGTCATTGAAGACTCCACTGTGAGAGACACTGATGTCCCACTCACCAGACTGAGTAAGGAGAAAGTCACAGTCAGCTGCTTATCAGGGGCCAGTATCCACCACATTACACATGCTCTACAGTCAATAGACTACAAGTACCAGTAAGACCCATTCACCATTCATGTGGGTGTAAATGACCTGAAACATACCTCCCTAGACTATATGAACCTAAATGCCATGGAGCTCTCGGAATATCCCAGGCTGGTATGAGCCTAGCATTGAGCAGCATTTTACCTTCTCCAAGGATGATGCCACAATATGAACAGAAGATGATTTAACTTTAATAATTGCCTTAGTTTCTGGTGTCATTCTAAGAGGGTGCAATATTTGCCAGCATGGAAGGAGATGATCAACAAACTGTGCTGCTTTGCCAGGGATAGTCTGCACTTTTCGCATCTAGGCTTTTGAAAATTAGCAAAAACACTGTCCTCACCATACTGCCTTTTAAACAATGCCAAACTAAAAGTATTTCTGATATAGCAAATCAAAACCAAGAAAATCAAAAGGTGTTTCTGCTCAATGTTAGAAGTCTAAACAAAAAAACTCTACTCCCTACAAGCTTTTCTCACCCTAGAGAATGCTGACATCTGTGCAGTCACTGAGACTTGGTTTAGAGCTGTGAAGAACTCACCGTCAATGCAAGGGTATAATGCCTTCCACACACTTAGACAACTACTACACTGACAGGGACTAAAGGTGGAAGTGTCTTGATTTACATCAAAACTAAACATACCTCAAGGCAGGTCAAACAGGCAGGACAATGCACTTGAGCTTCTCCATGTTCAAATCACCACAGACAAAATCCCATATCACTTCCTTGCAAACTATAGGACCCCTTCTATGACCCAGGAAACCTGTAACATGCATTTAACCTTATTGGAAGTATGTACCATCAAACCCAATACCATATTCATGGGTGAGTTTAATTACCCTACTATTAACTAGGGAGCATATACAACACCAAACATATATACACATAGATTCCTGGATTTTCTAAACACAAACTCCTGGACCAGACTGTCAATACACCAACCAGGGGTGCAAACATACTGGATCTGGTCCTCACCAATATGGGAGAGTGCTGCACCCCCAGGTGTAATATTTTCTCTGGTAAGGCCAGGAACCAGAGCTAATCCTGGAATACTCATGAACTACTCTAAGACTAAAATCCTATTATTAAGTGATAATCTGGCAAAATTTCAAGCCCCAAAAAAACCCTGAATATACCGTTGCCTATGTGGAACTGTTTACAGAAACCCTATACAAGTGTGGTAATAGCTGTATAGAGGTAGCTGTTCCCACCAGGAACAAGTACAGAACTAACTCAAAAAGCAAACCACCTGGTGGAATCACATCAATTGGTTGTATAATGGAAGGAAGCAAATCATGGAAAAATTAGCAGGTGCAGCACTCAGCAAGATAAAAGCATTCCCATCAAACTAAACAAACAACTCAGAGAACAAATAAAGCCTACCAAAGCCAAATTTTAGGTAAACTTGGCCTTAGACCAAGGAGAAACACAAGGCATTCTTTAGCTATGTCTGCAATCTCAAAGGCAATACACAATTGTGTGCAGAGTTCATTGTTAATGGAGCCACCTATACTGAGCCAAAATATACAGCAAAGCTACTGGCTGATGCATTCAGCTTGAGCTTTACCCCTATCTCCCCCTCAACCTTCCCTCAGGAAATACCATCAAATATCACTCCCCTGCTATAACTAGAGAGCAGGTCCTTAATGCACTCTACATGGCCAAGAACACTGCATCAATGGGCCCAGACAATATTCCAGGATGCCTTATAAATAGCATGAAGCAGGCCCTCTGGAATTGTTATTAAACTGTAGCCTCTAAACAGGCTTTGTGTTTCACAGATGGAGAACTGCAACAGTCATTCCTCTACACAAAGGTGTTCCATATACAGACCCTGGAAACTACAGACCTGTAAGTCTCACTAGTCTCATATGAAAAGCCGTGGAAAGAATTATCATGGACTTGATCAATAATGACAAAGGAAACCTCCAGACAATAGACTCAACCCAGTTTGGTTTCATCAAGGGAAGGTCATGCCTAATCAACCTAGTGGATGCCTTTGAGAAGGTCACCAAAGCAATGGATGAGGGCAAAATGGTTCACACTGCCTACCTTGACTTGGCCAAGGCATTTGACATAATACCCCACTCAGGGATTGTTGACAAGCTCAAGAAGTTAGGTATAAACCTTTATGTCACCTGGTGGATATCCAGCTGGCTCACAGACAGGACCCAAGAAGTTAGAATTGGGGAGTTCACCTCTACAAAGAGGCAGATCACAAGCAGAGTCCCTCAGGGATTGGCCCTGGGACCGCTTCTGTTTGGCATTTATTTCTCTGAGGTCAATGCTAATGTCAATGGCCTCTGGCTGACTAAATTTGCAGATGATTGCAAATTAGAAGCAGTCATAGAATCCCTAACTGACAGAAATGTTCTTCAGGAAGGGCTGACGCAGACAAATAACTGGATTCAGAGCCATGGACTAAAACTTACTGCCAAGAAATACATAGTAATATCCTTTGAGAAATCATCCACCCCTGGTAACTATTATATTGACAGCATACACCCCTAACAGTTGACCAAGTAGTTAGGGACTTTGGGACAGACATAGACAGTAATCTAGCCTTTGACCATCACATGTCTACAGCAGTAACCAAAAAATAAAAAAGAATGCCATACCAGATGTCACTTGGACTGCAAACCAAACCAGGTTTAGTGTTTAAATCAATTGAGTTTAAGCACTTTCATTCCATTCAATTCAAACATGAACTTTTTCAGAAACAAAGTAGCAACTGTTCTACTGGATTATATAACCTTAAAGGCACCAAGCCCTATTTCATTTAAAGTGATAGTACTTACAAAACAAGTATCAAAAATATATAAAACATGCAACAAACATTTAGGAGCATGCAGTATTAAAAACAACTTGGTAAGCTTTAATGATTATATTAAACTTATAAGAATCCTAGTCTTTCATATATTAGCAGCCTTTGTTTTTAAAATTGCTTTAATTGAAATAAGACCATTAATATTGGCGGGGGGGGGGGGGAGTGCAAGCATTAAGCAGTATTTGCCAGTATAGTTCCCCTTCATTCAAGGGCTAGCTCAGAGTCACTACCCCTATAAGAAGGCGTAACATGCTCCAGTATAGTGAAGGCAAACTTTTTAAAAATCATGACATTATGTAGAATGTTTGTACAGTTCATTCACATCCATAGCCTTCTCGATATCATACACGTGCTGATAAACCCTGTTATTTATAGGCCCCGCTGTCTTACCGCTATCGAAGGCTGAACAGGAACTACAGAATGCAATGTAGACAACCCCTATTTTGTATCTGAAGAAGTTCCTGTTTGAATTGAATGGAATGAAAGTGGTTAAACTCGATTGTTTTGAAACATTAAACCTGGTTTGCAGTCCAAGTGACATCTGGTACGGCATTCTTTTTTCTTTTTGGTTATCTTGTTTTATGCTGTTGGTTTTTTATGTCTACAGCAGTGAGGAAATCACTCTATGTTGTGCAAATTATAAACAAAGGTATGGCATCTAGGTCCAAGGAAGTCATTGTTCCACTGTATTCAGCATTCATCAGACGTAATACTGAGTACAATGCCCCCTTTGCTATGTACCTAACCAGGTATATCCAACAACTGGAACATCAACAGAAGTTCCTCACTAAAAGAATACAGGGCATAAGTAATATGCCCTCTGCAGACCATATCAAGGCCCTATCCCTGTATTCTGTCTCCTATAGGCTGTCGAGGGGAGATCTATGCTTGGCATAAAAGGCTTTGTCACATCTATGCCTAGCATACAAATCTTTGTCAGACCTCACCCTGATAGATCTCTTGTATATCCATAAAATAAACAACACCAGAATTACCCATTCTAAAGACGTAATCTTTACCTGTGAAATTAATAGGAGCTACTGGACAGACAGGTATGTATCCCAGAGACTACCCCTTCTCTGGAACAGGCTCAACATCAATGTGAAGCAGAGTTCCTCCCTAACCCAATTCAAGTGTAACTTGGACAATTGGATTGGAAACATGAAATTCATCCCTGGGTTGGCACCCATGTCTTTAATGGGGACAGGCAGCCTGTAAATGGTTCATCTCCCAGGCCACTGCTCATAAATGTTTCATCTTTCAAGCCCCTGCTTACTCTTATCAAGGGTAACAGAACTTGTCAGAGATTTGGGATGCATGGCTAGGCTGAAAAAGTTCCTTGTGATTGTTAGCCTAATAAACACCTATGAACCTATGATAGTGTGGAATGTCTTGGCCAGATCAAGGTATGCTATGTGGTCAGAGTGACCACTGTCAATAGCTCCCTTTGAAGTTTTCCTGATTCATTAGACAGGATCTCAGATGGTGTAGTGGTACATTGCTGATTTACCTTTTCCAAAGCCAAACTGCTGTGAGTGTAGCCTGATGAGGTTTTTAATGTCAAAGTTTATCATGATGGTTGTAATATGTTGCATCGCATTGCAAATGAGATTGACCAGGCTAATAGTTTATAACTCCGAGGGTCCATGGTGGGACCACCCTCATGGAGTGGCATCATCACTTCTGTATGCCATATCTCTGGGACATAGCCTGTTACTAGGCTCAGGTTAAATAATTTATGGAATAGCTCCACCAAGAAGTTATAACCCTCCTATACTCAGCACTTATCCAGACCATAATTGAGTATAATGCCCCATTCGGTATGTACCATACTAAGCACCTGCAGCAATTTGAGAGACCTCAGAAATTTCTAACAAAGATCAAGGGCCACCAGCATGCGCATTACACATGACCAACTAAACTCCCTGTCAGTATATTCCGTATTGTACAGACTTCTTAGGGGAGACTTATACCTGGCCTACAGAGCAACCCAAGACCCAAAACCTAATGAACTTACTGCATATTCATAAATCAAATGGGTGTAGGGCTACCCATTCCAGGGACTTGAATATGACCTGCCACTTAAATAGCACATGCTGGAGGGACAGATTTATCTCCCAGTGACTGCCACATCTTGGAATGGGCTACCTATTCATATGAAACAGCACCTCTATGACACTGTTCAAAAGGAACCTTGATGAGTGGATGGGGCACCATAAATTCTTACTAGGGATAGTGCCCACAACCGTACTTGGCATGTGCAGTCATCACTAAATGCAATCTAGGGTACTGACTAGTACTTCTGCGGTATTACATTGGGTTGAAATGGCTGGGCTTAAAATGACCTCCGGGTCAATAACCTAGTAATCTCCCGTGATCCTATGATCCTATGAAGGCGTGTCTAGTGCTGTTTAACAAATAGCCTGGTATATTATCAGGAATCTGTGTTTTTTGGTATTGCCATCATTTTCAGTTTATCTTCTTTACTCATGATGGGTTTTTGAAAGATTCAGGGATAGGAGAACTTTAGATAGTCATCTGTGGAGTAAAACTCAAACTGAATTTATTTGCTAGTGATTGTAAATGTCCACTGGATCCAAATAGATGATGCCATTTTGTATGAGTTCATTGCAATACTGGGTGCTATTTCTCAGTTTCTTACCACAACTAAAGAAGGATTTGTAGTTGTATTTGGTTTCAGATGCTAACCTAAATTTATGGACTGATTTAATAGGTTTAATAATTTTTTTTAGATTTTTAGACAATTTTATGCTTTTCCCTTGACCTCGTGGTCTTTTGAGTTGCTGTATACTTTAATAAGCATTTTTTATTGTAAATTTTGTTTATGTCAGTGGGCCATCAGTGAGGTTTACTTTTAAATTTATTAATATATTTGGATCTGGGTGGGACTACTGGTTTTATACATTTATTTAAGTGGGTATAAAACTCCTTAGTGAACCAATCTGATGAGGCAATGCTTGCAGTGATGTTATAAGTGAATTTTTAGAATACATAACAGAATTTGATGACATTTCTGCATTTGAAATTCTTGAAGTCCAATAAACTGGCTATAGTGGGTTTAGTGATTATGAAGCAGAATGTTAACTGGCTTATAGATTGACTTAACTGGGGAGGGAGATGCTAGAGGATCTATGGTGCTGAAGCTATATTCATAAATACTTCATTAAGAATATTCTGTCTTCTAGTTGGGTTGATAATCTAATTCACAATGTCTGTTTTATTAGATCCAAAAACTTCTGGGCATATCCTACTTTGGAGCTTTAGATACTCCTGCTTATTAAGGAGTAGTTAAAGTTTCCCAGAATGATGGATTTCTTATTTATGGAGAGTTCATCAATTACATTTAGGAAGGTGTCCTGTAACAAGTGATAAACTAATAGTTGGAGTTCGATAAGTTCCATTTGTGGGACTCTGGGTATCTGTCTAGAGGTGATATGGGTAGGCAGAAAACCCAGTTAAGGAGGAAATGCTTTCTAAGCATTTAAACTAAATTTCAGTAACATACACATACACGGATGCAGTTCAAATGCAGGCACACCTCAGCATCAGGCAGTATGTTGATGAGACTTCTGGCATTGAGCAGACCTACCTTAATTTGATCTTGTTTAGATTTGTATATGTTGGCTACACTGGACTGTTTATTGGCTGGACTCTCTCTTAAAATAGCATTATAGTGTTAGCAATCACTTTAGCCAGTATGCAAAAGTCTTTGAACTCAACATACAGACATTCTTTGCACAGCAAGTTGGAGTGGCAAGCAGTCTTTTCATGCTGTAGCATAAATGACCCCAAGTATTCAACCAATTATTGATGCCAGTTATCTTTTCTTTGTACTTAGGCATAATTTTAGGGTAAGGAAGGATTTCACAAAGTATAAGAATCATGCCTGCATTTGTGGCATGCATGGAAAGCTAAAACATATCTCTCAGCATATCTCTGAGTTTTGTGCCCCCAAGTTGTTTACCCCCAAATGTGCAGCCATCATGCTATAGGTATATTTGCCATGTGAAAGGGTCCTAAAGGCCCTTGAGACATCACAGATCTTTGGACCCAACAGACAATTCACTGTCACCTTATCTTTGTCCAGTCTAATGAGTGGAGAAACTGTGCATCTTACTATGGCGTCACCAGTCACTATAACATTTTTGTTTGTGAACAGGTCAGGTGTAATAGAATTGAGACCATTTGACTCTTGGTGACTCTTTGGTGAAGGTGAGTTTAAATGTGATGCAGTATTTGTATTTTGCTGAGATTCAATCTTTATGGGCCTAGAAGGGTTTGGCAAGGATTTTTTTTACTGCATTAGTATGTGACATTACTGTGTGTGTGTTAGTGTGAACAGTGTGGTGCATTTGTGCTGAGCTTTGTGGTTTTTTTTTTTTTTTGTGAGAGCAAGCCCTCCATATCTGTTAAACATATGCATCTTTCACAAACAGCGTTGAGTAAGAGTTCATTACCTGTAAGCAAAAGGCAGATATCACACTGCCTAAGGATACCAAGTACCATGAGGCTGGCAACAGAAGGGAAACAAGTATGCTGACCTTCCATAATGTCCAGAGTAGTAGAATGTAATTTATTTTCAGAGAGCTTTAGAACTTAATTAAATTCAGGATTGTATGATTTACTAAACTAATTATCAGCTATAATGTGGATTCATTTTGTTAATATAGGCCTATTTGAGTAAATGATCCAATTTTGGTTAATATGTGACTGAGAAAAGCACAATGTGGTGGTGTTGAGGTATCTATAAGGTCTATGCTACACAGAGCAGATGTGAGCTGACTTGGGCAATATAGAGCAGCTATGAGTTTGCTAGAAGTTACTTATGGGATACAAGGGGTGAGGCTAGGCTCATTGTGCAATTAAGTACATTTTGCTACAACTGTACATGCTGGTACCTCCTCATACTGACAAGATTTGGGTAAGTTAGGCTATATTAGGTAAATGCTGAAAATAAAAATTCCTGTATTACTCTTCTGGCACCAGAATAACCACTACTACAGCTACAATGAATCATATATCTGGCCAAAACTGGCTTTTAGGAGTAACTTTAAAAATCAGGAAAAACAGGAAAAAAATGCAGCAATGAGTAAACTGACTTAAAATCACAAAAAAAAAAAAATTTAAAAACATTGGAACAGTAAGGTGAATATAACTTTTAGCTGCATTTAGATGTAACTTTGAAACTCAGATAAACTACAGAAAATGCAGCAAAAATTACAGAAAGTAGTGAAATCAGCAAGAGGTGACTGTAAGTGCAATATAGTAAATGCACTTTTCAACTTTTCTGAAACAACATAGAGTCAAAATATCAATTTTCTTGATTTTCAGCTTGTGGAGATGAGCACAGCTTCCAGCAGTCTTATAATAAAGGCAGCAATTCACACATTTACTGGATGTGATCACTTATCTGAGCCTTCCAATATCAGGGAAATGACTTTTACCAATGTTTTAAGCTAAGATTAAGCTAACATTGAGACTTCTGTGCTTGCTAGGGATAATTTTATTTCATTTGGTCTGTTTTTGCAGTTTGATATTATGATTGATAGGGAACTTGCTGTGTTGTGATATTTAATTTGTTGTTAACGTATTAGCAGCACCAGTTTCTATTGGCTGTTTTCTTTTTTTGTCTGTTTTACTTACTGCTGTGTTGTCCTGCATTATTCTTGTTTGCACTGAGCTGCAAGATGCTGTACACTGTGCATGACCACAGTAATCCAAAGGATATAGTTGCCAGTGGGGACCTATTCTCTTTATCTTATGCCATTAGACCTGCAATCTAACTCATTAGATAGCTGCAGAAAGCACAACAGCTCTCAAGTCAGTGCAGTAAGAGTGGTACCTGTATGTGTAGGTAGTTACTGTATCAAATCTCTCTTGATTTAGAAGACTCACCTACTGTGATACCAGTGCTGGCACTTGTATCAATTTTTAATTGTTCTTTGCTCAGTCTTGCAGCACTTTTGGATTGTACTTACAAAACTTTATGATAGCCACACTCATTCTGTGTCTTTGTGTCACTTTAGAACTGCTGTACTGTACTTACTGGTCTTGTGGTACCAGTGCCTGTGTCCTTTGTCATTTTTGCCTGTGCTAGTCCTGTTTTATTTTAAAACTTTTGCAATGTGCTTGTTTGACCTGTGAGACAGTGTCTGTGCTTATGTCATTTCTGCCTTACCGTATCACTTTTAAACTTTAGTATTGGGCTCACTACTCTCATGGCATCCACTTCTTTATTCTGTGTCGTCTGTGCCTGCAGTGGCAAAATGTATAATTTTTGATTTTCTGTACTACACTTGCAGGTCTTGTGGCACCTGACAGCTATCTCATATCTTTATACCTTATTGTATCTCTTTTAAATTGTACTCCTGTCCTCTTGAGTCCCAGTGTCCTGCACCTGTATTTAATGTCATATTAGCTTCTGCTGGCACCTTGCATAATTTTTTTTTATTATTCTCTCTCTCTCCCCTCCTAGTGCTGTACAACCCTCTGGTTGTTCTCCTGGCTTTGTCATCCCCTACTACCCAATTCCCTGAGTGCTCCGTCCAGGTACTCCATCATGACCCTTTGCTGGGTGAGCCCTCCAGTTCCTTGGGAAGTTGACCTTGATGGTAGTGCCTTGTAGCCCTGACAAGTAAGAGATCTTTCAGGGAATTCTATGAATGAAGTTAGGAGCCATCACTCGTATGGCAGAAGTCACAGCCCTTACCTTGGGGTGGCTAGTGCAATGACATCAGAGACATTGTTGCCTCTTCTTGCAATCTGAGTAGATGATCTGTGAGTCTCTTGGCCTCTGCCAGAGGTCAAACAGGCATCACGCTTCTCTAAACCCACCCTCTCAGAGAGGAGAGGTGGCCTTCAGCATGTTCATTCTGTCTCTTCTTCTGCTACCAGTGACTTGAACCTGTTGCAGAATTTGTATTCTGGCAATGCAAAAAGATGCCTTGCCTATGCACCATTGGGAAGATGTATCGTATAGTATGTGACCCCCTGCTTTATTCTGTCCAACAGGTGTGTTAAATTTTTGTATTAAAGGTTCCCATTCAGATTACCCTGCTGTTTGGATTCACAATCACTGTATTATATTTAAAAACAACCAAGAAACGAGAAAAAACTTTTGAAAACCACAAAGGTGAAACAGAAAGCGAGCAATCACAACGATAAAAAATCCAAACTGTTTATTTTAGCGCTTTCGGAGTAGGTCAATGCCTCTCCTTCTTCAGAAACAAACACAAGCTAAACTAATTAAGCACCCTTTTATAAAAACACAGTGCTACAACAATTATTCAATTAAAAGTTCAATAAGCTTAAAGAGCCCCTTAAAGAGTCCAAACAGTCACACTTCAGTGTGAGCATACTATGCGGCAACACCAAACCCGTACCAAGTCAACTTTATCGCAAAATAATTGCGCTTTAAACATAAAATCGGCAACATTCTACTAAAGTCATAAAAACTGTTTTTTAATAATTGCAAATTCAGACTATATTGTTGTAAACCCATCGGCTAGTAGACTGAATCATAAACAATGTACACTTATTGGACACTGAAATGGGTGTGTAGTTTACAGAAAAATATATGTGTGTATATATATATATATATATATATATATATATATATCATAGGCAAATATACTTAAAAAATAAATAAACATAAATTAAAAACCATAAAATAGACTACTTTAATATAAACAAATCCCATAAGCAAGCAATATTATTTTCAGCCAATAGCATGGACACCCAATTGTGTGTCAATTGCCAAAAGGCACCAATTCCAAACTACAACAACTATCTTCTAAGGGCAAGATGTTTAAGGATACTTTTCACTGAAGCATATTCATTTAAGCCTGGATAAATGTGAGCTGCAGTTCTAATCTGCCAGAACACTTCTTCCATTTCCAATTGTAAATGGCAGGGCCCCCCTCTCAGATAAATTTTTAAACATTTAAGCACAGCAAATTTAAAATTGTGATCAGGAAAAGATATAATGTGCCTAGCTAAGGCATTAGATGTATCTTTCTTCTTGATGGCATATTGATGCTCGAAAATGCGCTGCTTCAATTTCCTTTCAGTTTTACCTATATAAAAAGCAGCACATTTTTCACAGCAAGCTGAGTAAACCACCACTTTTGTCTCACAGTTAAACCTACCATTTATTTTATATATCTTATCTCTAATAGTAACCCTGGTGTCTAAACTTACATGCTTGCATTGTTGGCATGCCCCACATCGAGACATGCCAAAGTTCTTCCCGTGGGTTGCATTGTTTTTGCTCTCAAGGATGGATTTGAGGTTAGATGCTTTTCTATAAGTGATATGGGGTTTATCCCCAAACATACTAAGCAGATGACTATCCTCAATGATGAGGGTCCAGTTTTTATTTACCATTTCCCTTATTTGGTGGTGGTCCAAACAATATTTGCACAAAAAACTGGTCTTAAATATTTGTTCACTATTCTTTATCCTAGGGTGATGTTGAACACTTATTGCATCCACTATTTGCTTGTTGTTGTTAAACAAGAGTGGTTTAAAATAACCTATTTGCCGCTTGTGGATAACTTCAGAGGTGATGTTAATTATCATATTTAACGGGTAACCTCTGTTAGAAAACATAGTCCCCAGGTGTGTACATTCATTTATGAAATCATTTTCATTGGTAACCATCCTAGCTGCCCTTACCATCTGTCCCTTAACAACAGCTTTTTTCTGATGTTAAGGGTAACAGCTAGTAAAATGCAGGAAAGAATTAGAATAAGTAGGGTTTCTATATATGGTACTTTTATACCTAGAGTTAGCCACATCCTTAACTAAGTGGATGTCCAAAAATTGATGTTGCTCTCCTGCAATGTATAAGTAAATTCAAAAAAGTCAGTCATAAGGGAAATGCTGTTAATAAAAGTCGGGACTAAAGTGCTAGGCCCTTTCCAAATTAAGAACATGTCGTCTTGGTAACGAGTGTACCAAGTGACATTATTCTGGAATAAGGTATTACTAAATAATAAAGACTTTTCCCAGTATGCCATTATGCAATTATCAAAACTTCCTCCACAGGGTGACCCCATTGCCACCCCTGTTTTCTGGAGGTATATTCGCCCATCAAAGACCATAAAATTATTGGTTAAAACTACTTCTAAAAGAGTTTCAACCAAATAGATAGTGTTGTCATCTATCTGCCTACGTAGCATAAATTTTCTAATCCATTCCAAACCCAACTTCTGAGGTATCACAGTATATAGGTCCCTCACATCAGTTGTGAGGAACCAATAGTCTTGGTGGAATGGGATATTATTAATATCATTCAAAAAACTCCAGGAGTCTTTACAAATTTGAGACTCCTGTTCCACTAGTGGCCTTAAGACACTATCTATGTACTTGGCACACCCATATGTTATGGACCCACGCCCATCCACAATGGGTCTAAAGGGAGGGTCCTTGATTCTCTTATGAATCTTGGGTGTGCCAAATAAAACTGGTAACTTTGGAGTAATTATGGTCAGATAATGATGTAAGTCTATATTTATAGTACCTTCTAGGAAAAGATCATCCAGGATAAACTTAATTCTTTTATAAGCCATATTAACCTCATACAAACTGGCTAACACATATGCATCAGTACCTAGATGTTCTCTCATATATTTGACATAGATGTCATAATCCATGAAAACCAGCCCACCCCCTTTATCAGGTTTCATCACTCTTATATTACATTCTCGTATTAGATTAATAAATTCACATTGATCCCTAATAATATTAATATTGGGATACTTATTGCTAGCCTTATTGGCAGCAATAGCCCTTAAATCAATCTCGCACATCTTTTCAAATGTGTTTAGGTTAGAATGTAAAGGTGGATTAAAGAGGCTTGAAACTTTGAGGGAGGTATTAAGGATGGACGTCCCTCCCATAAGGGCATTCAAGTTCAGTTTACGGACAAACAATTTCAAATCAACTATAGTCTTAACAAGGTCCAGGAACAAAGGACAGGTCTTTAGAGAAAAAGTCAACCATTTCTTGGGTTACACTTAGAATGGTATAGTTGTACACTTTAAAATCTCCTTCTGTACTAGAAATTATTCGGGGATTATCAACACAGTGTAGTATCATCTCCTGCATTGATTCCTCTTGTTCCTCGAATTCCCTTGGTTCCTGTTGGTCCTCGGATTCGCCCGTTGCCCATTCCGATTCTTTGGAAAACCCTGTTGATAACATGTATTTAGGCGGCTATTGTTGTTTGGACCATCTTGTTGTTGAGGACGAGAATTGCTACTAGAAGCATTGTTAATGTTGTTATTGTTGTTATTTTGATTATTCAGTCTCTCACTACGACGGAGGGACTGCACTTCTCCAGTATGGGTCTCGAATTCTCCATTATCAGAACGATCAAGGTCGTCTTGTAAAGTGACACTAGACCCTAAAGGGGCTTGATTAAAAATAGTAACCTGTGAGATAGTAGGTGGACGAGGGTGTGCTTTATTATTAGCATAATCATACATATCTCTTGCAATTTTCTTCTTCTTAAGCCCCAGCATTTTTGCTAAAGTAGCTTCAATGCTGGTAAAAATACGAGCATACTCGTATTTATAGCGAAGGAATTCACAGACAGTTTTAATACTGTGTTCTAATAGTTCAAGTTCCCCTTTTAGAATGTCAACTTCAGATTTATACTGATTAATAAGCATGGTAATGAATTCAAAACCCTGTTTATCAAATAAATTTAAAAGTTCACGATGAAATGGTAATCCTTCTACTAGACCAACTGGGTACCGCCATTGTCTTAAACCCTTAGAGATAAGTTTCTTATCCAAACATTCTTGCAAGTAGGCTATTTCTAAATGTAATTTTTTGCAACAAAACAGTTTATGGTCAAAGTCATTAATAAGACTAGTAATCTTACTTACTGCCAGTTCTTGTTCCAGGGAATTCGTAGTAGTAACTTCATTACCAAAAAATTGTTATTATTAAGAAAGTTCCCAATAGATGGAAAATAACTTATTTCTGTAGCTTGAAAATTATTCCTTTGATTTCCGTTATTGTTCTGCTGGGGACTTATCCCTTGCCCAGCCTGAATTGCATTAAATGAGATACTTTGTCCAACTGTAGATTTATTAACTCCAGCACTGGAAACTCCAGAAGAGAAAAACTGATTTTGTCCTGGTGGAATTTGTTGACTTGTTTGGCCACTAGAAATACTTCTAGCAGCAGTGTCACCGAAAGATGGAAGGGAATCCATTCTTTGAGTAAGGCTGTCGACCCGGCCCAGTAAAACTTGGATTAGGGCCATTAGATTCCCCATGGCATTCGCCTCTCCAGAGCCAGCATTACTCGGCTCATCTTGGGTAAATGAAGAGCTTTGAGGTGACACTCTGATTTCGTTCGCCATACGAAAAACGCAAAAACAACCAAGAAACGAGAAAAAACTTTTGAAAACCACAAAGGCAAAACAGAAAGCGAGCAATCACAATGATAAAAAATCCAAACTTTAAATTTTAGCGCTTTCGGAGTAGGTCAATGCCTCTCCTTCTTCTATAGATAGAAATACTGAAGTCCTTCATTATGAAGATGTAGTTTTATAACAGCTGTTAACCTATATTAGAACTTTAGGAACTTAGTTTCAACACTTTTCCTGGATTTATCCAAAGCTTTTGACATGTTATCCCACTTAAAACTGCTTCTTAAAATAGCTTTCTTAGGAATACATGAAACTTCATTATCATGGTTTGCCAGCTTCCTGTCAAACAGGCAGCAGGCAATAAAATGGCAAAATGAAATCTCCATTTTCCTTCTCATTAAAGTGGATGCCCCTCAAAGATCCCTTTTAAGTCCTTTATCATTCAATATATTCATTAATGAGCTCCACCCAGCTTCTAAACAAGCCATTATCATACCATATGTAGTTTATTCAACACGGATCCATTCTGTTAAAAGCCTAGATAAATTAAAACCATTTTCCAAGGGTCTTTCTCCAACACAGAGGCCTGACTGTCTGATATATAGATGCTCCTTAACCCTAAAGAAACAAAACTGATCCTATTTACCCCAAAGCATTCAACTGACTACAAATATAATTTCAAAATCATTTCCACTAAAAACACTGATATACATCTTGCCCTTAGAAGATAGTTGTTGTAGTTTGGAATTGGTGCCTTCTGGCAATTGACACACAATTGGGTGTCCATGCTATTGGCTGAAAATAATATTGCTTGTTTATGGGATTTATTTATATTAAAGTAGTTTATTTTATGGTTTTTCATTTATGTTTATTCATTTTTTGTTTAAGTATATTTGCCTATGATATATATATATATATATATATATATATATATATATATATATATATACACACACACACACATATATTTCTGTAAACTACACACCAGTTTGGGTGTCCAATAAGTGTACATTGTTTATGATTCAGTCTACTAGCCGATGGGTTTACAACAATATAGTCTGAATTTGCAATTATTAAGAAACAGTTTTTTATGACTTTAGTAGAATGTTGCCGATTTTATGTTTAAAACGCAATTATTTTGCGATAAAGTTGACTTAGTACGGGTTTGGTGTTGCCGCTTAGTATGCCCACACTGAAGTGTGGCTGTTTGGACTCTTTAAGGGGCTCGTTAAGCTTATTGAACTTTTAATTGAATAATTGTTGTAGCACTGTGTTTTTATAAAAGGGTGCTTAATTAGTTTAGCTTGTGTTTCTTTCTGAAGAAGGAGAAGCATTGACCTACTCCAAAAGCGCTAAAATAAACAGTTTGGATTTTTTATCGTTGTGATTTCTCGCTTTCTGTTTCGCCTTTGTGGTTTTCACTGTATTATATTTACCTACGTCTGACTAAGAATAAATTCTTCACTAAAATTACATAAATGAATATGGGTATACTACACCTTCACATTTTCATACCACTCAGCTGTCTGAAGACTCCTTGACAACTTTACTAACCTTGCAGAGAAATGATATATGGCTGACAAATGGACACCTCTTAGTCTTAAAACACAGATTCTGAATCTGCCACTCACTCCCCCAGTCCATTCTCAGCTCTGGTTTGAATATGATCTTCTGGAAATTCACAATATCTTCTTTCATGGTTACCAATTTCCTTTATCACAGCTGGCATCTTTTAGGTGGCACAAATCATACCTCTCAACTGTACAGATTTTCACAAAATGTCCAGATTTTTTCCTTATATTTTTGGTCCATTTTTCATAATATCATGGTTTTCTAACAAATCATTGGAAAATCATTGAAAATTTAAGTCAGAAGATAATGAGAGGCATTTGAGTTTCAGACTTCATACCCTTGAGAAAATTCATGCTAATGCAACACATGCTGTTCTGTCTACTTTCTAAGTTTGTAAGAGCAATATTTAAAAATTGTCCCTATTTTTGGGCGTTTGTCCCCCCATTATTTATGGCTTTGTCCAGATTTCTTGCTCTAAGAGATTGAGAGGTATGGAAACAATTCCCCTTCTAATGTTCCAAAAAGCCAAAATAAAATCCCGCAGCTATGTCATTCATTACAAATTCCTGCCTCAATTAAGTTTGGGTAAAGAAATATAATTTGTTTTCATGTCTTGTGTATTAACAACATATGCAAATCTCAGTCAATGCCAGCTTTCCAAGAATTGCAGAAAAAAAAAAGAAAGAAAATGTAGAACAATCATGTCAATAGTCTGATGGTTTTTCTGTGTAACTAACTGATGTTCCAAGCTAAGGAAGTCAATATATATTGAAGGGGGTATGATTAGTCATAGAAGAAGAATGGTTGCAAGGTAGCTGCAAGAATCATTGTCACCATCTTGCAGCAATAACTCACAGTTTGTATAGACAGGAATAGTTTTAAGCTACCATTGAACCCTTCAAATGCTCTCCAAAGCATATATCTGCATTTGATGAACCTGAGATACTCACTGCATATTTTTAAAGGAATGCCTGAATAAATATGAGAAAAATCACATTATTGTAGCATGGAGTTCTTTACCTGCTTCCCTCTTCCAGATCTGGAATACGCTTTTTAGTGTGATTGCAATGTAAGAACACAGAAACTGTTCCTATCTTGCTAGAAAAGCAATAGGGTATTTGGCCTTGCTGACATCTGAATGACATTTTTGTTTCAGTATCTGAAACTGAGGGTTATCCTTTAAAGGGAGGACTGATTATCTATACGATAGCTCTCCTAGTCTGGGTGAAAGACAGTATAGGTTGTGCTTCCAGGCACTTGTCTTCTGGGTGGAAATCTAAGGGTTTTTAATATCTCATCTATGTGATGACAAGCTGCTGGATGTCGTGTGTTAGCCAATGCAAAGGGACAACTTGAATAAAAATAAGTAGATGGATGACATCATGAGGCAGACACTGAAACAAACACATCCAACAGGTGAGCACCGACCTAATGTTGTCATACTTTTATATATTATATACTGACTGCACATGGCTCCTTCTGCATGCAAATCATTGCTTCTTCGATACCGCCCCTTTCCCCTGTTTGTCTTTCCCTGCTAGGCATGTCTGAGATATAACCTTATTTTGTGAGCATACCTCTCAACTTCTTTACTCAAGAATACTGGGCAAAGTCAAAAATAATTGTGGGGGCAAAGGGTCAAAATCAGGTACAGATTTTAGATACTATTGTTATAAACTTAGTAAGAATAATAGGATTTATTTGCATTGCTATGCATTTTCTGACGGATATGAAGTGTGAAACTCAAATGTCTGCCATTTTCTCACTGTAATCTTCAACAATATGCTAGAAAACTAAGCAGTGAATGATGAACAAACCAAAAATATGAGGCAAAAATCTGGACATTTTGTGAAATTCTGCACAGCTGAGATGTGCCTGTGCTGTGTCTGAAAAAGATAAATTTGAATTATCGCTCTACCGCAGTTAACAAATTAATGCAATATTATCAAAACCTCTTACTGCTATATCCCTTGCTTACATGTTTGTACCCCACTGTGCTGTTCTTTCTTTACTCCGCCAAGGACTTATTTTTAGTGGTCCTGGTCTCCATAACCGCTCCCCTCTAGCCAGTCTCAAACACAGTATTTCAGTGAGTGAATTCCTCCATCTTTCAGGGAGAAATATTTTAAAGTTACTTGAAAGTTAAGTACTATGAATTAAGGACTCCTGATTGTGAATTAGGAAGTCATTAGCTGTCACTGTTTGGGTGATCAGCAGAGATGGATTAAGGACCTAAAGGGCCTTGAACTGAAAATTATGATGGGCCTGTATGTATTAACAGGGCCAGCTTTAGCTGAAAAGGAACTCTATGTAAATGACTTCATGGCTCCCTCTCCTGCTAAGCTTTTCCCACTTTTTTTTTTTTTTTTACTTCTTCAGTTCAACGTATTCTAACTGAACAAGACTGTACTGTAATAAATTAAATCAGGGGCTGGAGGCTGCCAGGTCCACAGAAGTTATGGAATTCCAATTTCTGTGAAGTACATTTTAGACCCTTTTCCCAACATTTTGGTCATGTGATGGACTGAACAAAAATAATTAAGTAACAAAATTCAGTCTTACTTTTTTCCTTTCAATGAATAAACAAGCTCTGTTCAAACCTTACAAAACATCCCCCACCCCTGAAGAAAGCACTATCATTGTATATCAATGTGTTTCTGTCAAGTCACATACATGCCTCTAAATTTCTTTGCTCAAGAATTCTGGACAAGGCCTATAATAATAAAAGGAAAAGGTCCAAAATCATGGACATTTTTAAATATTACAATTAAAAAAAGCTACTACAACAGACTTTGCATCAACATGCAACATGCATTTTCTGAACATTGCAAAATATGGAACTGTAATGTCTAGCATTATTGCCAGACTATAATCCTCATTTTGCCAGAAGATCAGTAATGTTCTGAGGATCTGGGAAAAATATGAGTCATGGACAGTTAAGAAGTATGGTCACATATAACTGTCTCATTGATAAGCACCAGCATTGACTACTTTAACTGTCATCTATCATTTATTGTTTTAAAAAAAGTTTTACTTCTATTAAAAATTAACTGCATATAGGAGTTCTGACCCAACTACTCCCTTGCCAGTTAGTTTTCCTAATGCAAGAGAGTTTATTTGATACAGATGTTAAAAGAAAACAAAGCACAAACCACACTAAGTAGAACCACAGTAAACAAAAAAATGCTCTTACTGGTGTTTCTGATGTTCCTGTAAATCTCATACAGCAAAACAAAACCACCAACTTAACAATTATCAACATCTGGTGAACCAAGCTATATTTTAAGGATCAAGTTTGTAGCAATACTGGGATCCATGTTTTGCTGCAGTAGGCAGCAATATGTATTCTGAAGCCACTACACACTTTCATTTTACATAAAGAAAATTTAAAATAATTTGAATAAGGGACACTTTCAGAGAAGAGACCTAGTGCTGTAGCTCCTCAGCACAGTCCTTAATCTGGCCCTGGTGATCAGCCACATTCCTTAGCTTAATGGAACAGAGTAAAGTGATATCAGACATCAGATAACACACACATCCATTCCTTGATCCTTAAAATATAGCTTGGTTCACCAGATGTTGATAAAAATGTCTGGGCAAAACAGCAATCCAAATTGCAGCTTCCTACAGATCACCCACCATGTCCCAGGATTCCCATTCCTCTTTTCTTGATGTACTGGAAAATATTAGGGTTCAACCCAACAGCCTAATCATGGGCGATTTCAACTACCCCACCAGTAACTGGGAAAACTACTCATGTACCAACTCCTTTGCTCAACGCTTTCTGAAATTCATAAACTCCAATGCCTTGGATCAGCTTATCCACATCCCCACCAGGGGCAACAATATCCTAGATCTAGTCATTACCAACATGAGTGACCGGTATTCCACACCTGAAGTCAACGCCTCATTGGTCCGATCCGACCATAAGCGAATTACCCTATATATCCACATCCTGCCCCCACCCCCCATTAAGGAAACCATGGTAAAAAATTTCTCCAAAGCCAACTTTATGCTTCTTAAGACAGAAGTGGTGAACTTCATGACACCCATGCAGATGGACAATACAGTTATGACTACTGAATCCTACACGATTGCACTTTATAAGCACTTACATGAGTGCATGGATCATGCTATCCCAAACAGAACCAAGATGCTATCCTCCAAAAAAAGGAAGCCAATCTGGTGGTCCCCTGCCATAAACAAACTGTACAACAGAAGGAAGAAACTGTTGCAAAAGAGAGTAAAATCCCATGAGTGGAGGAGATCCCTGGTCAGCCTCAGCAAGAAGCTGTAATCCCTGATAAAATCTTCCAAAGCTAGTTACGAAAACAAAATCACCACTGATTCTAAAGACATCCACAAAGCATTCTATAGCTATGTCAAGAATCTCAATGGCAACACTCAGATCTGCTCTGAGTTACAGCACAATGGCACTAAATATACAGACCCAACTGATATTGCCAACACCCTGGCAAATAGGTTCCGTGCTAACTTTACCCCCCTCTTACCCCCTAAAGAGCCCATCTCTATACCGGAAAAATGCAAAGTTCCTGTAATCACGGCTGCACAGGTAAAAACCACACTCTCCAAAGCCAAGAACACAGCATCCATGGGACCAGACAACATCCCAGGCTGCGTTCAACATGAACTACAGAATGAACTGGCACCCCACCTAAGTACCATGTTCAATCATAGCCTCACTGAATGGTGCACAGCAACGGTTATCCTACTCCACAAGGGGGGAGCCACCACGGACCCCAGGAACTACCGCCCCATTAGCCTGACGAGCCTGGTCTGCAAGGCCATGGAGTGTATCATCATGGAACTTATAAACAAAGACATTGGTAATCTCCAAACTCTGGACCCCACCCAGTTTGGGTTTGTAAAAGGCAGATCATGTCTCCTAAACCTGACAGACTTCTTTAAAGCAGTCACCAAAGCCATAGACAAGGATAAGGTGGTTCACACAGCCTGTCTAGATCTTGCCAAGGCTTTCGACACCATCCCCCACTCTGGAATTATAGATAAACTCACTAAACTAGGTATAAATCCCTATGTCACAAGATGGGTTGTCAACTGGCTCACTGACAGAACCCACACTGTGAAAGTAGCAGACTCCAAATCCGACTTCAGACCAGTGACAAGTGGAGTACCACATGGTTCAGTCCTGGGTCCTCTCCTGTTTGGTATCTACTTCTCTGAAGTACAGGGTAACACAGAAGGTCTTTGGCTAACGAAGTTCGCAGATGACTGCAAACTAGGAGCCATAATCGAAACTCCTAACGATGTGGACATCCTGCAAAAGGGCCTCACTGAGACAGATGCCTGGTGTCAAAGTCATGGCCTCAAGCTCAATGCCAAAAAGTGCATTGTCATCCCCTTTGGTAAAAACTCTGTACCCATGAACGACAACATAGGCGCTAGCATACTTAACACCGAAAGTGTGATAAGAGACCTTGGGACACAGGTGGACAATAGTCTCTCCTTTGATAATCACATTGCCCACAGTAGCCAGGAAATCCTTCTACATGGCACACCTCATCATAAAAGGTTTCTCATCCAGAAAAAAAAGAGGTCATTGTTCCCCTCTACTCATCACTCATTAGACCCATTATAGAGTACAATACCCCTTTTGGTATGTACCTCA
Source organism: Protopterus annectens (assembly GCF_019279795.1). Lineage (NCBI taxonomy): Eukaryota > Metazoa > Chordata > Ceratodontiformes > Protopteridae > Protopterus > Protopterus annectens. Next base: position 1,382,343,536 of record NC_056728.1, on the reverse strand, counting down.
CAAGACATCTACAACAACTGGAAAGGCCTCAGAAATACCTCACAAAGAAGATTACTGGCCTCAAACAGATGCCCTACACAGACCATCTCAAAAAACTCCAGCTTTACTCCGTCGCATATCGCCTACTCAGAGGTGATCTCTGCCTAACATACAAAGCTATGTCAAACCCAGAGCTGCTGGACATGCTCCACTTAAAGAAATCTCAATCCCTCCGAGCTACACGCTCTAGGGACCTAAATCTTGTTACCACAATAAACAGGACATGCCTGAGGGATTGATTCCTGTCCCAGAGACTTCCCATACTCTGGAATAAACTACCTAGCTATATCAAACAAAGCTCCTCATTAGCACTCTTCAAGAAAAATCTTGATGATTGGATGGGAAATAGGAAATTCATCCCGGGGATCACCTCTGTGGCTCTGCTTGACAGTGGCACAGGAAAATAATTTTCTTGGGTGGCAAAAGCCAGGGTACCTTTTTGGCTGGGCTTGTATAGGTCCCAGGGCCGATAGCCTAGTACCTACCTATGAACCTATGAACACACACACACACACACACACACACACACACACATATACACACTAGTAGTTGAATTCTTCTTTTCCCCCACAACCTGTGTTATAGGTCATACTGGAAGTGAGAAATTCCACATTTTCTCCAAAGAAGATGGAGCAGATCCATATTCTGCTGACTAGGGTCTCTTCTTGAATTCAGGTCACTGCACTGGGGCATGGGTTAGCTACCTGACACTGAGTCATTTAGCACATCACTGTTTTGACTTTTGTAATATTTTGCTTCAGATATTATCCACATTTACATCTTAATCTCAGTTAAAAATGTTACCAGTTGACTTCTATTCTTAATAAACCTGGTTTTATATGTTATCTTTCCTTTTTTCTTTCATAATTTATAGTATGCTGTCTTTCCTTGTTGATTCCTATGTCTGTTGTTTCTGCTTAGCTGATTTTCTTTGCTCTGGTGATATCTCACCATCAAGATGTGTCCTACCATGTAGAGAGTCCTCAGTTAATGATCTGTTTGATCCTCCCTGAACTGTTTTCATTGGCTTCATGTTTTTGTCTGGGTACAGTTGGTTACTGCTTTGATTCCTATGAACCCCAGAGGCACACTACTCTACCTCCACACACACATATATGACTATCCTGTTTTATTATTACCCTTCTTCAATATGAAAGTGTTAGCCTACATTTGGCAACATACAGAGGTTGTTTGGAAAAGGCAATGTGAGACAACAGTGCATGAATGGCAAGAGGGCTACAGCAGTTTATAGTGCCAGAGGTGCACTGAAGGAAGGACTTTGGCTTATTTACAGAAAGCTGCTGTCTGCTGGCTCTGATTCTCATTCAAATGCCATTGATTGAATATTTTCAGATCCACATACATTTGCTTTCAAATGCTGTGAAATGAAGTAGGTGAACAAAAATAGAAAGTACCAGCAATATATATTTATTTGTTGCTGAAATAAGCAACCTATTTCATACATAATTCACTTTGCTTAACTTACTGTTTTCATAAAATAACTTTCACACTCTGGGCTGGATTCATTAACAGTTACATGATGTGGAGCTATTGCGTTGATGGTGTGGTATTAGAATGTTATTTGATATTTATTAAATGGCTCTACATGACATGTAGAGCTGCCAAACTCAGAAAAATAGCAGAATATGCTAATGACAGCATAAAGAGATGAAGTACTTGCTAATTAAGCAATCCAATGTGGTGGTGCTATTCAGGAAGCTATAGTGTACACTCAGTGTAGGCTTTTGCCCTATACACTGAAACTGTTTGGAATACAGGTGCAATTACACTTTGAAAAAAAATCATGTTATAGTATGTTAGGCGTTGATATTATTATTATGCTGTATGTGCAATAGGCTTTAAATCTGGGTGCTGCTGATGCTGCTGCCGCCATACCTCAGGCAAGAAGAAGAAGAAGGGTGTCTAGACCCCATTTGACTTATCATGGACTGCATGGCTCAGAAATTGTTGAGAGATACAGGGTAGACAGGGAAACACTGTACAAAATATACTTCTGCCTCCCCCACCTCAGGTCCCAGGGAAATTATGCAGAACCCATCCCACTGGAAACAAATGTATGTTTAGCATTATGTGTACTAGCTATTGGTACTTTCCAGGGACCCACTGGGGATATATTAGCGTGGCGTACGGCAACTGTGGTCCCACTCCACAAAGGTGGCGCCTCTACGGACCCTGGTAATTACCGCCCCATAAGCTTAACAAGTCTAGTCTGCAAAGCTATGGAGAGGATCATAATGGAGCTCATAAACAAAGATATAGGGGACTTGCAGACATTGGACCCGACCCAGTTTGGCTTTGTCAAGGGAAGATCATGCCTTTTGAACTTGGTCGACTTCTTCGAAATAGTCACCAAGGCCATTGATGAGGGAAAGGCAGTCCATACAGCCTACCTTGACCTTGCAAAGGCTTTCGACACAATACCCCACTCGGGTATTGTAGAAAAACTTACCAGCTTAAATGTAAACCCATATGTCACAAGATGGGTTGCAAACTGGCTTAAGGACAGAACCCACAGGGTTAGAGTTGCTGGCGCTGTGTCAGACTCCAAGCGGTCACAAGTGGTGTCCCACAGGGCTCGGTCCTTGGCCCCTATTGTTTGGCATCTACTTCTCAGAAGTACAGGCCAACATGGGAGGACTTTGGCTGACAAAGTTTGCAGATGACTGCAAACTGGGTGCCATAGTGGAAAGTGCATCGGACACTGATATCCTTCAGAAGGGACTCACGGAAACAGATAGCTGGTGCCAGAGCCATGGCCTGAAGTTAAGCGCCAAAAATGTATAGTCATACCCTTCGGGAAAAACAAGGTAACCCCAAGCTACCATATAGGTGGCAATCCACTAAGCACAGAAGAGGTTATCAGGGACCTGGGGACCCAGGTTGACAGTGGCCTTTCTTTTGACACTCACATTGCTAAAGTGGTTAGAAAGACCTTCTACATTGCCCACCTGATCATGAAGGGATTCACATCCAGATCTAGTGAGGTCATTGTTCCCTGTACTCTTCACTTATCAGACCAATGATCGAGTACAATGCCCCATTCGGGATGTATCTCACCCGACATCTGCAGCAATTGGAGAGACCCCAAAAGTTCCTCACCAAAAGGATAAAGGGACTCCAAAATCTGTCATATGCTGCCAGATTGAAGAAACTCCAGCTCTATTCAGTCGCATACCGTCTGCTCAGAGGTGACATGTGCCTGACATACAAGGCCATGTCCAACCCGGAATTAATGGACATGCTCCACCTCAAAAATCCAAATCCACCAAAACCACTAGAGCAAGCGACTTAAACCTTAGCACGGATATAAATAGGGCGTGCTGGAGGGATAGATTTATCACTCAGAGACTCCCTATGCTGTGGAATAAAATCCCGGTCCATGTGAGGCAGAGCACCTCGCTGACTCTGTTCAAGAGAAATCTAGACCTGTGGATGGGAGATCGTAGGTTTACCCCGGGAATCATCTCTGGGTCACTGCTGGACAGAGGCACAACAAACTAATGGGCACAGTATTTTTTCATATAAGGGGTGGCGTAAGCCACAATAATTTGGGCTAGGCTTATAAATGCCTTAGGGCAGATAGCCTAGTATAAACCTATGAACCTATGAACCTATTAGGTGTCACAGGCATTAGCCTCTAGAATATTAGATCAGTTTTTAATTGCAATGCTACCACATACAAGGGAGCATATCTGTTTCTGACTAACGCCACAGGAGAAAGCAAAAACATTGCAGGAATTTTATGCAGTAGCATACTTCCCTGAAGTGCTGGGGGACATAGATTACACATACATAGAAATAAAAGGCCTACCTGGGGAACAAGGCAGGAGGTCCATCAGCAGAAAAGGGTTCCACTCTATAAACTGTCAGATTGTCTGTAATGCCCAAGGGATCATCTGCAATGTCTGTCTACCCTGGCAGTTTTGTATATGGCACACGTGAGCTGTATACCAGGTTTATTAGGGGGTGACATTCCTCATTGGCATCTAGTGGCAGATGCAGGTTATGCACTGGAGCCTTTGCTCATGACACCTATGAGAAACCCTTACGAACCCACTGAGTAAGGATACAATAACATCCGTGCTCAAGCTGGGAAAATCATAGAACATGTGTTTGGACTGCTGAAATCAAGGTTCCAGTGTCTAGACACATCAGTAGATGCACGTCAGTATGACCCAGGCACCTCTGCCAAAATACTTACAGTCTATGCCATGTTACACAATATAATTCTTAGGAAAAAGATTCAAAAAGGTCAGTGATATCTCCTCTGTCAGATTTTTACAATATACAGTAACATATTAGAACCAGCAGTGTGCATCAAGCAATTTAATTGACCACCATCTATAAAACATGCCAACAGGTCAATTATGCCCTCATTTGCACCGCTATTCCAAGAAACAAGACTGAAGTACCTAATATTTTCAATGCTGCAGTGACAATACTAACTGAAATACAATGAGGTTCAGCAATTATAGAAGCAATCATTCAAAAATGAGTAGGAACAAGAAATGAAAAACTTTTCTTCTGCAATACATATTAATAAATGCAAGCATGTGAATAAACAAGCATTAGCTATCCATCGTGTGCATCTGACATATATGCAACCCTAAGTCACAAAGACATGTGCAAAGGGCAGGGCAAAGTCATCATTATTTGCACAGAGTGTGTGTGTGTGTGGGGGGGGGGGGCTAGCAGGACAAAGCTAATACCAAAAAGTAACTGTGTGTGAGTAAGAAACCCATTTATCTCTCAGAGTATACAGCGTTCAGGGCCAGTACCAACGGATGTATAGCACTCAATAGTACTGTGTAGATAGTTTGCATGTGTGTTTGAAGGGATATGGGCCAGTGAATTTTTCTTTCAATGTGTATGTGTCTGCATGAACACAATCAAGTACTGTGCTAGCACTGCATCCTGGCATCATGTGTGAGTCATGTATGGTAGGGTACTCAGTTCAGCACTGTCATCCCCAAACAAGGGGACCACCTCTGCCAGGAGTTTGCACAGCTACTTCACTGCCCCTGGCTAGAAGTCCAGGTACTACCTGAACGTGAGTGATGTTTGCTGGATGAGCTCTACTCATGACCCAGTGGCCTAGCATGCCTGGGTGTGAGCATCACCATTATTGATTGAACAGTGGATGTAGTGTCACAACAGGAGTGGGATATTGCATGTTCTTATCTATTAACACCAGAAGATGTAGTAGCTCTATGTGGATGTCCACCCACCCCCAGCAGATGTTCCATCACAGACACTGCTTGATCCAGTGTGTTATTCATCCTATCCAGGAGTTACCCACATGGGTCAGGAAGTTACTCATGTCAGAATGCATGAGATTTAGTAGTCATGCTATCTCTTCTGAGGCCCTGGTGGAATGTGCCCGTGCCTATGACCCTACACATACATTTCGTGGCACCTAATGACACACCAGCATCAGGAGGAGGGTGGACAGCAGTCCTCTTCTCAGAACCCCTACCACACCCTCATGATGGCTATCAGAAGAAGGAACCAGCTCTGCAATCAGGGTAACCACACTACCCTGATCAACTGTGCCACTGTCAGCCTGTCTTATATCAACGGTCTCTGTGTCATGGATAGGCATACCAACTGTGTCTAAAATATGGGCAGGGGATATGAAAGCTACAACCTAAGTGTCAGACTGACCCTCTGCAACCCCAGTGTGTGCCTGTTCATCGCCATCATCATTAGAGGCTACAGATATGCTGACATCAGGTGGTAGGAGTTCCATAGTGCCACTCTCAGGATCACCTATTATCATAGAACATGCAATAAACACAACAAACAGAAGAAGAGAGAATAAAACCGATCGCATATTTTCTTTTTTGAAAGGTATGTTAAACTCTAACAGATGACTAAAGCAACACATATTTTACTCTTATATAGACCTGCATCTATGTTATATAGAGTAATAACAACAACCGAATAAGTACTTACCAGAATCAGGTGGGCTGGCAGCCTACAATCAAGAAGTGCCTGTAAGTGAGGAAAGGAAAGGAAAGGAAAGGGAAGGAAAAGAAAGGAAAGGAAAGGGAAGGAAAAGAAAGGAAAGGGACAGGAAGGAAAGAAGGCTGCTAAGTATCACAATGCAAATGAAACATGAAAAAGAGAATGATCCCTTTCACAAGTGCAGATTAAAAATGTTCTCATTCAAAAATGTAGTGAACAGTTGTATTTCTCCCTCAAAACATCCTCCTCTATTTCTCTGTGCGTCATCTGACTCATTTATCGCTGACTCACTCTCTATCCTCCATCCTCAGACTCTTTTTCCCATTTTTCACATGAGCTCAGGATATCACTTCAACAGTGACAATCATCTCGAGCCAAGGTTTCCACCACTGTGTGGCTAGCCTTGCTGTGGTAGTTCATCCATACCACTCACTCACATACTCGCACCTATGGCCAATTTAGAGTGTCCAATCCACCTACTGCATGTTTTTGGAGTATGGGAGGAAATCAGAGCATCCAGAGGAAACCCACATGACTGCAGGGAGGACATGCAGACTCCACACAGAAGGCACCCCAGTTGAGAACTGAACCAGAGAACCTGTCACTTTGAGGCAACAATGCTAACCGCTGCACCACCACGGCCGCCAACACTCTCTCTCTCTCTCTCTGTAGATATATATATATATATATATATATATATATATATATATATATATATATATATATATATATATATATATAGATTGGCTGACTAAAAAAAAAAAAACACACAGAAAACATGCCCTCCACACCCCCCTACTTAAATATAACAACTACGAGATCGCACTACAGCGAGGAAAAGGGAAAATTCCCATTCCACACTGTATTGTGATCTCCATACTCCATTTTTGAAGTTTTGGTACTTCGAACAACTGGGTTCGACCTAGTGGGTTTCGAAGTACTGAAACTTTGGACAAATGAAGTAGACCCATTTTATATATATATATATATATATATATATATATATATATATATATGGATCTAGGATGTTTGCTCGAGTGAGCAAACATCCGAATCCATAATAACCGAACACACTTTAACGAAAGTGCTTTTATCGGACAAAGTGCTTTCGTTAAAGCGTGTTACAAGTTACAAAAAAAAATTTTAATTGGGGGCTTCGCCCCTCTGCACCCCCCCATGTGGGGGGCTGTGCCCCCCAAACCTCTCCTACTTTAATATTCTCCCTCCGAGACCACACTACAGTGGGGAAAAGGGAAATTTTCCTTACCCGCACCGTAGTGCAGCTTCGGCAACAGGCATACTTACGCGAAAGTGCTTCTTCGGTGAAAAGCACTTTTGTGTAAGTATGCCCAGCCGTTTGGGTTTCGGTCGTTTGCTCACTCCAGCAAATATCCTATATCCATATATATAAAACTTTCTGATTTATATATATATATATATATATATGCACACACACACACACACACACACACACACACACACACACACACACACACACACACACATATATCAGACACCTAAAATATATGCATATAAAGATATAACAATGCCACTTGCATTTTGCATATCTGGAAGGTCTTCTTGTGACACTGAGTCTGTCATCCACATTTGTACCAGTGTCAAGAATTTTGAGGTAACCCTCTCTTGACCTATCAGGATTTATACCAGTGGACAGGAACTCCTCTGTTTCAGTTAGTGGTGCTTCAGTAGCAGGACCACCTCCCATAGCTACCTGTTTTGAGACAATTGCAGCCTCCCTATGGCAGGCAAAGATTATCATATCCTTGCCCCATGTTATATCTGGGAGTAAGTTTTCCCATGCCCTCAGAAAGCAATGATATCGTTGACCACCTATTGCAATATCATGTCTCGGGTAGATTGTTCACCTCTAACTCTCCCTAACCGAAAAGGTCAATGGCAACGTAAGACCTGGATAATGACCTCATGTTCTCCATCACTTTATGGTGGCTTGCAGAGTACAGATTTCTTCTTGGGTGCCATATCGCTGTATGAGATGGAACTGAAAACAGAACATAGTTAAGTATATAATACACAGACAGAATGTCTGTGAACTCAACTACGTATGACTGCATGCATCCATCATGCACATGACAATTTATACGTTAATGCTTCCTATGACTACATAAAATTTAGGACAGCACTCCCCACAAAAAATATTTCTAAATCAAATATCAAGAGCAATCTATAACCATTCTGTAATGCAGATTGGCTGTTTGAGCATTTTTTTCCATCTCTTTCAACTTTCTGGTTTGAAAGACGCACTTGCGCCTGTTTCCCGCCTTTCCTATAACCAGCCTAGTCCAGTTACAGAGTTGCTGTATCCAGGATTGTTAGTAAGCTTCTGAGCCCCCCAAGCCTTTCTGTGTTAGAAGGAAGCCTTCTAGCTTATCAGTGGGAGTGGTAAGCACTAGGTAGCCTATCCTCCATAGGAAGAGTGAGTTTTGGCCCAAAAATTGTAGTTTATTTGGCCGTTTGGGCAGTTTTCCATCTCTTTCAACTTGCTGGTTTAAAAGCCTGTGTTTGTATTTGTTCCCTGCCTTTCCTGTAACTAGTCTAGTCCAGGTACAGATTTGCTGTATCCAGGACTCTTTGTAAGCTTCTGAGCCCCCAAGCCTTTCTGTGTTGGAGGGAAGCCTTCTAGCTTATCAGTGGGAGTGGTAAGCATTAAGTAGCCTATCTACCACAAGAGGAGTGGTTCCTGGCCCAGAAATTGTAGCTATTGGCCATTTGGGCAGTTTTTTTCCATCTCTTTCAACGTTCTGGTTTAAAAGCCGCACTTGTGCTTGTTTCCCACCTTTCCTGTAACTAGCCTAGTCCAAATACAGAGTTGCTGTATCCAGGACTGTTGATAAGCTTCTAAGCCCCACAAGCCTTTCTGTGTTGGAGGAAAGCCTTCTAGCTTATCAGTGGGAGTGGTAAGCACTAGGTAGCTTGTCTACCATGAGAGGACAGATTCTTGTCCCAGAAATTGTAGTTTATTGATCATTTGGACAGTTTGTCCATCTCTTTCAACTTTCTGGTTTAAAAGACCACATCTGCGCTTGTTTCCCATCTTTCCTGTGACTAATCGACTGAGAAGCACTAGAAAGCCTTAAACTGATACAAGTCTTCTAGCTTAGGAGAGAGACTTTGGAGTGATTAAGTATCAGTTATCTGTACTTTCTTGCTGTGCTTATCTGTTTTCCGCCTAAACGCAGATTTTCCAGCATTTTTTTTTTACATATTGTACTTATTTGACTGCCTGCTCTTTTAAAAAGTTGTTTTTGTTTAAATAATTTGTTTAACTGTTATAGGCTACACACTAAAGTGTGATAGCCTTTTCTGATCGTTTGTAGTCTTTTAAAGCTGTTTTAAGTGTATTTTTTACTGTTTTTGCCTTATCTTTTCAAAAAAAACAAACAAAAAAAAAAATTCCTTGTTTCTCTCTAAACTAATATAGTCCAGTTTTCAGGCTAGTGCTGAATTCAGGGCTGTGATACTAGTTTCTGAGTTGCCCATACCTTACTTGGATAGAAGGAAGTTTCTCTGTTCACCTGTGAGAGAGGGGAGCTTTGAGCAACCTATCTGTCCCTGGAGGAGTGGTTCCAGCCCAGAAGTTAGCAGTTTATTGGCCATTTTGGGCTAATTTCTATCGCTTTCATTTCCCTACTATAAAAACTGTGTTTGCACGGTTTTGCACACTGGGCAGTGCTAGTTAGCTACAGTTAAATTATTCCCGGCTTCACTAAGTCTCCTCTTCAGTTTTTCCCTTGAAACTAGTCTAGCTCACAACCTAAGCACTCAAAAAGCATCCTACAGCCCAGCACTTGCTCAGACCTAATAGCAAGCACTAATATACCCTGGCACTGATTGCCCAGCAGGGCAAGGCTCTTTATTCACCCCTCACCAATCAAGCGACTAAACAGCTCACCCTACTATTCAGGCATGACCAAAGGGCAATTTCAGGTGACTCTTCAGTCCAGCTGGTGAATCTGTGTATCCTGAGGCAATGTTATAACTGCCTCATGTACACAGACAACCCTCTCCTCCTACCACAAAACACTAACATATGCGAGAGATACAATTATACAGCCAAACTGGAAGCTAAGCTGTCTCCACCCAAGACTGGAACAGACAGTCAAGAGGAGAAGGTTAACACTTGCACCACACCTCCAGCTGCACACAAACCTACTAAAACAGCACTGGCAAAAAATACACATAAATACACAAAATCATACTTGGAGGCTCTAAATAAAAACCTGCAAAAGCATCAGAGACCTCCAAAGCAGACACCCAAACAACCTGCATCTCCTGTCACAAACCAGACAACAAATAAAACACAAAATTAGTGTGCTGCACAATCACAGCCCTTAAGGCGAAATAACATACCTAACACACTAGTAATAGGTGAGTATAGTCAGGTACAGTGACGTCCCACTCACTAGGCTGGACAAGCAGAAGGTTACTGTTAGCTGCCTTTCAGGACCCAAAATCTGCCACATAACACAAGCACTCAGGTCACTCCAGAGCAAGTACAGATATGACTCTGTCATTGTTCATGTTGGTGTGAATGACCTGAGACGTACCTCCCTGGACTACATGAAAAGAGACATGGAAGAGCTCTCTGATCATGTAGCCCAAGCTGGTATGACCCTGACCCTGAGTAGCATCCTGCCATCACCAAGAATGATACCTCAGTATAAAGAAAAAATGATCAATTTCAACAATTGGCTAAGCTTCTGGTGTCATTCAAAGGGGATCCAGTGTCTGTCAGCTTGGGACGACATGCTCGACAAGCTGCATTGCTTCGCAAGAGATGGCTTGCATCTGTCACCCCTAGGCTTTTGAATACTGGCCAAGGCTCTTGCTGCCCCCATAGTGCCTTTCTTAGGCAAGGCTCAAAAGTCAAACCCACCTCCGTAAACAGCACCATTAACAAAAAATTGAGGGTTATGCTACTCAACGCTAGGAGTTTAAATCTCAAAATGCGCACACTTGAAGCACTCCTCAGTATGGAGAATGTTGACATCTGTGCAGTAATTGAAACCTGATTCAAGGTTCCAGGGAGCGCCCCAACACTACCGGGCTACAGCTCATACCACACGTTTCGGCCACAGAACACAGACCGAAACACAAAAGGAGGGGGTGTATCCATATTCATCAAGGATACCTACACATCCAGGTTAGTGTCACAGCATGATACCTTTGAGATCATCCATGTGCAACTAACATCTGGCAAATCTGCATTGCAAATTGTGGCCTGCTACAGATCACCCTCCATGATCCAGGACCACCATTCCACCTTTCTAGAGCAACGGGAAAACATGAAGATCCTACCGAACACCCTGATATTGGGCAATTTCAATTACTGTGAAAACTACTCAAGTACAAACTCCCAGGCCCAGTGCTTCCTGGAATTCATCCACTAAAATGCCCTGGATCAGCTGGTAAACTCCCCTACCAAAGGTGAAAACATACTGGACCTGGTCATCACCAACATGGGCGACAGGTGTTCCACACCAGAGGTCAACCCATCACTGGTTAGATCAGACCATAAACTAATCACTCTGGATGTCCACACCCCACCACCACCACCCCCGACTAAAGAAACCACAAAGCAAACTTCACCTTACTCAAGACAGAGGTGGTAAGTTTCACAGCCCCCATGCTAAAGGATAATGCTGCCCAAGATGCATAAACCTTTACAAATGCACTCTATGAGCACCTACAGTTATGCATGGATCGTGCCATCCCTAGCAAAACCAAGACTCAGTCCTCTAAGAGAAGAAAACCAGTTTGGTGGACCCCTGCCATAAACAGGCTATACAACAGTAGGAGGAAACTAGTTCAGAAAAAAAGCAAATCCCAAGAAGGAAAGACATCCCTGATCAGTATCAGTAAGAAACTAAGGTCCCTCATGAAATCATCCAAGGCTAACTTCGAAAGAAAAATAGCCAAGGATTCGAAAGATAACCACAAAGCCTTCTTTAGCTATGTTAAGAATCTAAATGGCAACTCGCAGATATGCACTGAACTAGTGCAAAATAGCACAAAATATACTGAACCTACTGATATTGCCAACATCCTGGCAGATAGATTCAGTGCAAACTTCACCCCCGTCTCACCTCCAAAAGGGCCCACAACAATAGCGGAAAAGTGCAGTGTCCCAAAAATCACAGATGCACAGGTGAAAACAGCCCTTTCAAAAGCCAAAAACACAGTGTCAATGGGACCAGATGGTGTCCCAGGCTGCATCTTGCACGAACTACAGAACGAACTAAACCCCCACCTAAACACGCTGTTCAACCTCAGCCTCTCCACAGGCTACGTGCCCATAGAATGGTGCACAGCAATGGCTATTCCTCTCCGCAAAGGAGGTGCCACAACTGGCCCTGGTAACTATTGCCTCATAAGCCTGACTAGCCTGCTCTGCAATGCTATGGAGTGCATCATCATGGAACTCATTAACAAAGACATTGGGAACCTCCAAACACTTGACCCGACCCACATCGGCTTTGTTAAGGGCAGATCATGCCTACTAAACCTGATTGACTTCTTTGAGACAGTCACCAAGGCCATAGATGAGGGAAAGGTGGTTCACACAGCCTACCGTGACCTTGGCAATGCTTTCGACACCATTCCCCACTCGGATATTACAGAAAAACTCATAAACCCCTACGTAACGAGATGGGTTGCCAACTGGCTTACAGACAGAACTCACACGGTAAGAATAGCGGGCTCCAGGTCCGACTCTAAACCAGTCACAAGTGGTGTCCCGCAAGGCTCAGTCCTGGGACCCCTATTCTTTTGCATATACTTCTCAGAAGTACAGGAAAACACAGGAGGACTATGGCTAACCAAGTTTGCCGATGACTGCAAACTGGGAGCCATAATTGACTCTCCGGCTGACACGGACATCCTCCAAAAGGGCCTTACTGAGACGGACACCTGGTGTCAAAGTCATGGCCTCAAGCTAGATGCCAAAAAATGCATAGTCATCCCTTTTGGGAAAAACAAAACACCCACGAATTACCACATAGGTGGCAGCCCCCATAATACAGAAGAGGTAATAAGAGATCTGGGGACCCAAGTAGATAGTAATCTCTCCTTTGACAATCATATTGCCAAAGTAGTTAGGAAATCCTTCTATGTGGCCCATCTAATTACAAAAGGGTTCGCATCTAGAAATAAAGAGGTTATAGTGCCCCTCTACTCGCCACTCATTAGACCCATCATAGAGTACAATGCCCCATTTGGGATGTACCTCACAAGACACTTCCAACAGCTGGAAAGACCACAAAAGTGCCTCACCAAGAGGATTACTGGCCTCAAACATATGTCCTATGCAGCCCAACTGAAAAAACTCTGGCTGTACTCAGTGGCATATCGCTTACTCAGAGGTGATCTCTGCCTGACTTACAAAGCCGTGTCCAACTCAGAATTGATGGACATGCTCCACCTAAAGAAATCCAAGTCACTGCGAGCATCGTGCTCTAGTGAGCTAAACATAACCACAACAATAAATAGAACATGCTGGAGGGATAGATTCCTGTCACAGAGACTCCCCATGCTTTGGAACAAAATTCCAAACTACATCAGGCAGAGCCCCTCACTAACGCTCTTCAAGAGGAACTTTGATGAGTGGATGGGTAGCAGAAAATACACCCCTGGGATCACTTCATTGGCACTGCTTGACAGAGGATCAGTTAATTAATCAATGGGGTGGTGAAAGCCAACACACTCTGGCTAGGCTTATAAATTCTCTCGGGCAGATAGCCTAGTACTGACCTATGAACCTATGAACCTATGACAGAGGTTTAACTGTGTAATACATCACGGCATTAAAAAAAAATCAAAATGTAGCATTGTAAATGTCAGACAACTACTGTAAGTGCCATTATAACTGTTATGGAGGTCAGTCAGATAGACGTCCACAAACGTAACACATTTTTCTTCCTGCTAACACAGGTAAAAATGCTATACCTTCCTACAAAGTTTTAATACACTCATTGCAATAACTGTTTAAACAACAATTAAATATAACCTAAAGTATATGTCATGTAACATTCTGTAGCATACTTTTTGTAATGCAGGCATGACTATGAGAAAAGAAAGGAATAAAGAAAAACATTAAGATAAAAAAATGCTTTGAAGCAGCTAGTGTAATTAAAATGTTGATGTTATACTAATTATCTAAGAAATACCAACCTACTTTGACAATACAACAATGTAGAAAGTAAAATAATTCTCCAAAAATTGTGTTTATTTGGCAGTATTGAGATCTCTGGATCAAAACAGTCTCCCCAGTACAATACAAAGGTGTTAGCTACACAAGTACATTTATAAAGTGCAGAGTCAGCTCTGTGAGCACTGTGAGTATGCAAATGAGGTGTTAAATCATTAGCATCCCTGAATACCAAAAGCTGCACTTAGTTGTGGGGAATGTATACATAGTATATAGAGCTACACAATTACATGCACACACCCTAATACAGCAAGAATGATCACCGAGAAGTGTTATCTGCTGATAGCTTGCAGGTGTCTATGATAACTCTGCAGGAATAATGAGGGTTTCATAGTCTCCCCTCTTTGATGTACACCTGCTGAGGGTGTGCCAGCAGAAGAGACTTACCAAAAACTCTGAAAGTACATTGACTGGTTTAGGACAGCAACATTTTCAACATTCAAATTGCTGGCTTTAATAATTAGAATTATTGCCCTTTACTAAGAACTATTGCTCATATTCAAGGGAGTACACTGATATAGATAATATATGCAATAAAACAGAGCTAGACTTGCTATGTGGAAATTATAGATTAGGAAATTAGGCACCATAAAGAAAGAGAGGAATACATCTGCAGTGCTTGCAGTCTTTGTTTAATATTGTGTGAGAACATCCTACTGTTGGCAATATCACAATCATCTAGCCATTTACTGTGGAATGAGAAAGGACAAGTTTCATAACTTGTTTCTGTTGCACTTTCAGTATGACTTGATACAATGTCACATTATCAGTACATCGATACACTTTCCTCCTTGCAAATTAAGTCTTTGTGACAAATATGGAGAATAATCTTCACTGATTATTCTTACTACCATTGTTTGAAGGTTCAAATCCATACAGGTTTCTGTTGCAAGATAAAAAGGTTGATTAAACACCTAAAATGTACATTCAAAGTAATTGATTCTGTTTTTTTTCTTTTATTATTTGCAAAATGTTTGTCATTGTGCTCCATTGACTGACGGTGGTCAGTTGAAGTGAACAGCATTTCACTGCCCAAGGTAAAAAAAGATACATTTTATATGGATTACCCTCAAAAGTCCAATGAATACTGGCATTTTTGTGTTTTTTCTTAGCAGTCTGGACAGTAATGAGTGAAGAAATTCAAATTGTCAGGCTCATATCTGTATGGCATATTATGTAAACATACTGAACTTAGAGAAACAGTACAGGTGATGCATGGTTTGAAACCTGTTCACAGATCATTTTACCAAGGGAGGTCATACTTAAATCTTGCCACTCATTTATTACTGTATGAATGTGTTGTTGTGGGAAACTCAAGTATGGTCAGTATTGACTAAAAGTGACAGACAAATAAATCATTTAAAATTATGTCAGTATTAATTGTGTATGCTGTGTGAACAATGAAAGCATTTCTGCTGCCCCCTTCCCTGTGACCTTGTCCATTCCCATGACATTAGGTAAAGTCCAGATATTGCGAGGCATACATGATAGTATTGATGTAGTAAGGAGATATGAGCAGGCTGAATGTATCAGTGTAATGCAGTAGTAGCGCTGCTCATTACTAGATATGCACTGTAATTCATTTCATGTTTTTTCAAGTTATTAGTCCAAAAAATTGTAGGAATGCTTCGGAAAATATTGCCTTCTGAATTTGCATGTCACTTGGCAGCATGAAATAAACTTTCCCGGCTTAAGGAAAAAAAGTCAAAAATTAAGTTTAGGATGCCTTATCTATTGCAAACCAGCCCAGTGGCACTGAGTGGCAGTCAGCACTCTGGATAGTACTCAGTAAAGAAAATACACCTGTCAGGTAACTTTTCTGTGGCACAAGGTGTATGTTCAGTGAGCTCAGAGAAAAAGGACAGCTGATGCAATGTTTGAATCCAATTCAGAGGGTAGTCCGAATAAATATTTAATAACATTTTGTGATCCCATTGTGTTGTTGTTTAAAAAACAAATATTGTCAGTATTGCTAACAACATGTGAGCTGTTGTTTGTGTACTTTCACATTATTTAGCTTTAATTACAAGTCTGATAATGTGTTCCCAAAAGTACATTTCTGATGTTCAATGAGATGTGAGATGGATAAATGTTGTACTTGAATGCAATTCTTGCTCTAGTCTTTCAGCACGGTAGAAACATGGCTAGCTAATTGCTGTCTGCTTCTAAATCCAAATAAACCCAAGCTACTACTTTTCTCCCCTAACCATAGAATTTTTCCTCCTTCCTTCAACATCAAATCTAGCAATGACACCATTATCTCCCCTGATGACCATACAAAGCTTCTAAGCGTAATAATAGACAACAACCTTAAATTTCTAAACATGTCAATCACACTATTAAGTCCATCAATAAAAAACTTGGCTCCCTGTACAGAGCCAAACCTTTCCTCACCCCCAAGCTAGGGTAGCCATTGCAAGATCACACCTCCACTCTACCCTTATGTATGCCTCCCCTGTACTCACCAACCTATCCAAAACCAATCTCAACAAATTATCAGGTTGTTACAATCATATAGCCAGATTCACTACTGGCTTGGCTTTTAGGACCCACCATTGCCAGAACGTCAAAGTACTGGGATGGCTAGAGTATCCTACCCTTCTACAGTTCAACCAGCTTATAGTAGCGCATAAAATACTCCATCAACCTGATAACACCCCTGCCTTCAAAAATATTCTCACCCCTCATAGTGCCCCCAGGCTATTATGCTCAGCTGGTAAACTAATGATACTGACCCAAAAATCCAACAACTCTGCAGGCGATGCTGTATTTGCCAACTCAACCGGTAAAATCTGGAATCTACTCCCTACTACCGTTACCAAGGAAACCTCACTACCCCTATTTAAAAGAAAACTCAAACAATACCTCACATCTAATTGGCTGTGCTCTTGTTCTAAAGCTGACTAACAACTTCACTAATACATGTCTTGCTACTCAACCTGCTGTTTAGCCAAGTATCTATGCCTCATGGCATTTGAACGTCTAAGCATTGTGAATTATGAGATCTGATTGTATTCTATGTTCACATTTTCTGATACGTCTTTGCCAATCAGATGTAAGTCTGCACATTGTGTATATTGATATCTGCCTGTATTCTTTGTCTATATTTTTCTAACCATGTCTGCCTTTTATCACTCAGTGATGTATGTACTGTCTCTTTTTTGGTATGTGGAGCTTTTCTCCCTGGGCCTCCACTAAAAATGGACATATATCCAGTTGGACTATCCCAGTCAACAAATGCAAAATAAATAAATAAATAGATAAATAAGTAAATAAATAAATAGTCATTGCTACATATACTCCTTGATTGCATTTAATTTGCTGTCAGCTTTTTTCTCTGTTATATACATTCTAATGCCTTTTCCACTTGCTCTCTGCTCAAGCAACAGGCAAAAAACAGTTCACTACCTAACAAAAATGTGAAAAATTTTGTTTAGATTGCCTTATGTAGAGCAAATATGCCTGACGTTGGTGTGTGGCCTTCTGCAGCATGGAGAGTACTTACTACAGAAAATGCACCTGAGAGATGTCCACTTCTGTGGAACAAGGCATACATGAAGGGAATTGAGTGAAATAAGTTACAGGAGGCATTCTTTGAATCCTGTTCCGAGATCATGTTGCACTTATTCCTTATATGTGCAACTTTTTTAAAATTTATTTTTAATCTGCATTTGTTCTGCACTTGCAAGCATGGAAACACAGTTCCCTATCTGAGGAAAAAGTGAAAAATTTAGTTTAGGCTGCCCTGTGTAGCATGAACACTACTGGCAGCATTTAGTGGACGGCAGCACTGTGGATAGTAGTCAGTGAAGAAAGTATACATTTCCTGTAACTTTTTTGTGGCACAAGGTGTAACTGAAGTGAATTGAGAGAAATACGGTACGTGATGCATTGTTCAAATCTTGTTTAGATATCACATTACAATTACTCACAATATGTATATTTTTTATTTTAATTTGCATTTACTCTCCTCTTGGCAGTGTGCAAGCATGGTTCCCTACCTAAAGAAAACAGTGAAAATTTTAGCTTAGGCTGTCTTACATAGGGTAAACATGCCAATAGTTTTCCTCAGCACTCTGGACAGTAGCAAGTGGAGAAATTTGGGTCTATATCAAAACTTCGAAGAATTAAAACGTCGAACGTTAAAACATAAAACCCACAATATCGAATTATGAAAATAGAGAAGCCCCGGAACATTGAAATCTTACCTAGGGCAAGATTTCGGTGGGCCGTTCCATGGCTTTGCTATTTCCTCCACTGTGGTGTGAGAGTTACGGACCTTAGGGTTAGGGTGTGGGTTAAGGTAAGTGGATAGTTAGTAATGTATGTATGGTGTAGTGTAGGGTTGGGATTTGTTAACTGTATGTGTATGTATTAATTGCTTTATGTATAGTTTTGTAGGGTATGTGTGCGATAGTTATGGACCTTAGGGTTTGGGTGCAGGTTAAGGTAAGTGGATAGTTAGTAATGTATGTATGGTTTAGTGTGGGGTTGGGTTTTGTTAGCTGTATGTGTGTGGTTTATTTATTTTGGTGTGCTTGTGTTGTGTGTATGTTTCTTGGAACAGCAAATTTTTTCCCTGGGAAAAAATTTGCTATTCTGAGCGTTTGATGTTTTCAATATTTGAAATTCCAAGTTCGAACATATGGTGTTCAATATTTTGGAATTTCGAATATATGATATAGACCTGAGAAATTCTACCTATCAAGTGCAAATATAATGTGCAAGTTTTATTTAGTGAACAAATTATTTTTGGGTGGGTTATTATGGAAGATGTTATTTCATTTGATTCCCTCTTTCATGAGTTTGAAAAGAAACTGTTAATGTTTTGTAAACTACAGCTTCAAAGAGTGTTTGAGGGTTAGGAGAGTGCTATATTTCTAATGTATTGAAAAGCCACCTACTCTATTTCCATATTACACTACAGTAGTTGCCATCCTTATTTTCAAAAGAAAGCCCTAGTAAAGGGACAAATGATGAAATTAGTGAGAATGGTCCACAGTGAACAGTTGTTTTTGCAGGAAATTGGTGTTTTGGTGTTTTGGTTAATATGTTTGAAAAGAGAGGGTATCCTATTACCTTTCTGTCTTGTATTCAGGATGAAGTATTGAGCAAAGTGAAAATAATGACAGGAATGGAGACGTGCTATGATTGCTACATATTCTGTGGATGGTGGGCTGTTAATCATATAATTTTCCATAATTGGAAATTTTTTAAAGTGCAAGATATGCTCAAAGTCTTAAGTGAAAAAACAGGACGTATTAATGGGGGGGGGGGTATTAATTTCAAAAAGCTAATGGAAAATAAGGAGGGGGTACTACTAGTACTAAAACAAAAAAAAGGCACATTATTGTGGAAATTGCATGCAATGTTGTTTTATAAAACAGGGAGAAATATGTACATTACTGGTAGGTGGATTACTGGAATGGGTGGATGTTTTCATTGTGAAACCAAAGGGGTGGTCTATGTGGCTGCCTGTAAGAAATGTGCAGCATTTTACATTGGGAAAACAGAATGTTATCTCAGAATCAGGATCTAAGAACATGACTATAATGTTAGAAACAAATACACATCTAATACATTATATAGGCACTGTGGTGGTGGTGCTGCAGTAGCGTTGTCGCCTCACAGTAAGACGTTATCCTGTTTGATTCTCAGCTAGACATGCATGAATGGGCGTACATTCGTTGAAGGTTGTGCATCAGGGCCGGCAACTCGGCACTTAAAAATCTACTGCCAATCATTAGCGGACTGGAGTTCTGCTGTGGCGACCCCTAACTGGGAAAAGCCGAAAGACACAACAACAACATTATATAGCCACATTAACAATTACTCAGATCATGAATTTGTTTTCCAGGTCCTGAAAAAGTTGAGCTGAAAGTGATAGAAGGTCCCTGGAAAGAAGTCCTGGAAAAATGTGACTCAAAATGACAGTTGATTACTGATGCTGAAAAACTGTCGGGACTTACTAATTATTCCTCTATTATGAGGATTCTTAAACTGAAATCATTACAAGGTTAGAGTCTGTGTTAAATTACTTATTTTGTATTATATATTACATTTTATTTTGTATACATGCTTTTGTATTAGGTTTTAACAGTGTTGCATGGAATGTTTTACAAGGTATTTTATGAAAAGGCTACTGTCTCTTTAAGGAGGGGCCATGTGACTTAATGAGGGCCTTTAAAAAGGTAAGTGTGACTAATTTATTTAATTCTGATAAAGTCTGGTTTGTAAGATGAAAACGCTTAATCTATTTTTATTAAATAATTTAGGAAACATAGCAAAAAACACAGCGTGTGGCCATGCAGCCTGCCAATCCACCAAACAACTTAAGAAACAAGGAAAATGCGGCTCTCATAGTGTCTCCCAACAACAAACAATATCATTTGAGTTGTACAATTCTTGAAATAACGGGCTCCAGACCAGATCAGAACTGTAAAAAGTTGTAAGATACTTCATTTAACGTTAAAAAATACAATACAAATAGTAAAACTAATAAAAATAAATAAATAAAATTATATTGTTTGTTAGCATTAAATGAAGTGTCTTACAGTTTTATACAATTCTGGTCTGGAGCCCATTATTTCTTTTATTTATTTATTTATTTAATTAAAACATGTTTTCAGTGGTTAGCGTTACCGCCTCACAGCAAGAGGTTCTCCGGTTCGATCCTCGGCTGGGGTGCCTTCTGTGCAGAGTCTGCATGTCCTCCCTGTGGTTGCGTGGGTTTCCTCTGGGTGCTCCGGTTTCCTCCCATATCCCAAAAACATGCTGTAGGTGGATTGGATACTCTAAACTGGCCCTAGGCATGAGTGCGTGCATGTGTGTGCCTTCCGTGGAAGGTTGGGCACCGGGCTAGCAATTCAACACCGTAAAACTCCACTGCCAATCATGAGTGGACAGATGATCTGCTGTGACGACTCTTAACCGGGAAAAGCTGAAAGAAGAAGTTTTCAATGGTAATCTTGTTATTCATTTTGCTTATTTTGTAGTTGTTAAAATGTACTGCTTTTCCAGTTTAATAGTTTAGCCAAGGCTTTTCAGTGCAACTGGCTTTCCATGCATTGGGGAATAATGTCATCACCACTATAGTGCCCTTAAGAAGTGCAAGCAGGACCCCCTAACCCAATGGGAGGCTGAATTTAGGACTGCAAATACTCCCCAGTTGCATAAGTATACTGACTGTTAACCTGTCTATGATATGGCGTTAATGATCTAGGCAGGCATCACAGGTACTTATTATGCTTTCCGATGTATTTCTTTTCTTTTTGTACTGTATAGCTGCCGAGGAAATAGCTGCAAACTGTTAAGTACACCAGGAGAGATTAACTCGCCTCAGAGAGGCATGGGGTAAATATGACTAGGCTCCATATTCAAGAGGAAATCTCATTTCATTCCCTCAGTCAGTAGCCTACCAGAACCTTGATGTCAAGCATTTCTGCCTTCCCCAATAACTCTTGCAGTTTGCAGTAGGTAATGAGAGCACCATATTAAGTGTGTGTGAGTTCAATATGCAGAAGCAGCAATTACTTGTTATTACTGATGAAGTTTTTATAAAATACTATCAGTAGTAAATATGTCAGGAACAATCCATTTCTGGTAATTGCAATTATTACATTAGAATACATAATGTTTACCCATGATAGGAAAATACAGGCGCCTCTTTGTTATATCATAACAGTGAGATTTGTTTATTTTAAAACACATTAATATCTTTCCATCATATATGAATGTGGCAAAGCTGTACAATAATAAATTACCATAATTGCTATGTATTGACAAACAAAGTTTATTGAAAAATATAGTGATTTGACATGCCATGCATCTAGAGAAAATTAGCTAAATGACACATATCTAATTATCTCTTTTTTGTCTCCCTCCCCACCCTTATATCTCTTTTTTTTGAGGGGGATTATAATTTATTAACAATATACTTTTGCATACCCCACTTGTCATGTTACACGTGCTTGTGTATTTGTTGTTCAGCTAAGAAATTGCCTATTTTGTATTTTGTCCTAGCTGTTTTCCTGTAGCCTAGCTTTGTTAGCTAACTCCACCCTCATAGGTTCATAGGTTCATAGGTAGATACTAGGCTATCTGCCCTAGGGCATTTATAAGCCAAGCCAGAGTGTATTTGGCTTCTGCATCCCTATTAGATTAGCCTACTGTGCCTCTGTAAATTAGGTCACAGAAGGTACCCTTTTAAGATTAGTTTACTGTGCCTCTATCTAGCAGGGACACAGAAGAGATCCCAGGGGTGAATTTGCGATTTCCCATCCACGCGTCCAGATTTCGCTTGAAGAGGGTCAGCGAGGGGCTATGTCTAACATGAATTGGGATTCTATTCCAGAGTGAGGGGAGCCTCTGGGAAATTAATCTGTCCCTCCAGCATGTCCTATTTATTTTTGTGCTGAGGTTTAGGTCCCTGGAGCGTGTAGCTCTAAGGGACTTGGATTTTTTGAGGTGGAGCATGTCCATTAATTCTGGGTTTGACATGGCTTTGTACGTCAGGCATAGATCACCTCTGAGTAGGTGGTAAGCAACTGAGTAGAGCTGGAGTTTCTTTAGCTGAACTGCATAGGACATCTGTTTGTAGCCCATGATCCTCTTGGTGAGGTACTTTTGGGGTCTCTCCAGTTGCTGCAGGTGTCGGGTAAGGTACATCCCAAAAGGGGCATTTTATTCAATTATGGGCCTGATGAGCGACGAGTAAAGGGGCACAATGACCTCTCTTGATCTAGATGCGAACCCTGTCGTGATAAGGTGGGCTATATAGAAGATCTTTCTAACCACTTTGGCAAAGTGATTATCAAAGGAGGGATTACTATCTACGTTGGTCCCCAAATCTCTAATTATTTCTTCCGTACTTAATGGATTACCACCTATGTGGTAATTTGTGGGCACCTTGTTTTTCCCAAAGGGGATGACTATGCACTTTTTAACATTTAGCTTGAGGCCGTGGCTCTGGCACCAAGCATCCGTCTCTGTGAGACCCTTTTGGAGGATGCTTGTGTCAGCTGGAGATTTGATTATGGCCCCCAGTTTGCAGTCATCTGCGAACTTTGTCAGCCATAATCCCCCCCATGTTAGCCTGAACCTCAGAGAAGTATATACAGAACAAGAGAGGTCCCAGAACTGAGCCCTGTGGGACACCACTTGTAACTGGTTTGGATTTGGACATGGCACCTGCGATTCTGACCATGTGGGTTCTATCTCTGAGCCAGTTTGCAACCCATCTTGTGATATAGGGGTTGATATTTAAGCTGGTAAGCTTATTTATGATGCCCGAGTGGGGTATTGTGTCGAAGGCTTTTGCGAGGTCCAGGTAGGCTGTGTGGACTACCTTGCCCTCATCTATGGCTTTGGTAACTGTTTCAAAGAAATCAACTAGGTTTAAGAGGCAAGATCTGCCATTAACAAAGCCGAATTGGGTAGGGTCCAGTGTCTGGAGGCTCCCAATCTCTTTGTTTATGAGTTCCATGATAATACGCTCCATAGCTTTGCAGACCAGACTAGTCAGGCTTATGGGGCGATAGTTTCCGGGGTCCGTTGTGGTACCACCTTTGTGGAGTGGGACCACTGTAGCTGTACGCCATTCTTTGGGTACATATCCTGTAGTAAGGCTAAGTTTGAACAGTGACTTAATGTGAGGGTTCAGTTCTTCTTGGAGCTCATGTAAGACACAGCCTGGGACACCGTCCGGTCCCATAGATGGTGTGTTTTTTGCTTTGGAGAGGGCAGCTTTCACTTGTGCATCTGTGACGTCAGGGAGGTTACATTTAGTTGGGATAGGCATTTGCTCCTTTGGGGGGGGGAGAAGTTTGCGCTGAATCTGTCTGCCAGGATGTTGGCTATGTCTGTAGGTTCGGTATATTTTGTACCATTATGCAACAATTCAGAGCATATCTGGGAGTTTCCACCCATGTTCCTGACATAACTAAAGAAGGCCTTGTGATTATCTTTAGTGTCTAGGGCAATTTTTCTTTCGAAGCTGGCCTTTGATGATTTTATGAGGGATCAAAGTTTCTTGCTAATACTGATCAGAGATGCCTTCCCTTTTTGGGATTTTGCTCTGTCATGTAGTAGCTTCTTCCTTCTGTTGTATAGCTTATTTATGGCCGGGGTCCACCAGACCGGTCTCCTATTTTTGGAGGAGTGAGTCTTGGTTTTATTTGGGAAAGCAAGATCCATGCATTCCTGCAGGTGCTCATAGAATGCATTTGTAAAGGATTCTGCGGAATGGGCTGTATTATCCTCTGGCCCAGGGGCCTTGAAGGATTCCACCTCAGTCTTGAGAAGTGCAAAGTTGGCTTTTGAGAAATTCTTTACAGTGATTTCCTTGGCTGGGGGTGGGGACGGGATATTGATGTCCAGGGAAATTTGTTTATGGTCTGATCTTACCAATGAGGGGTTTACCTCTGGTGTGGAACATAGAGTCCCCATGTTGGTGATGACCAGGTCCAATATGTTGTTCCCTCTTGTGGGAGTGGTGACCAGTTGTTCCATTGCGTTAGAGTTTATAAATTCAAGGAACCGTTGGGGGAGGGTGTTTGGGCTTGAGTAGTTTTCCCAGTCAATGCTTGGGTAGTTGAAGTCACCCAATAACATAGTGTTTGGAGAGACCTTCATATTCTACAGTGTTCTCAGGAATGCCAAGTGGGGTTCCTGTAATAGGGAGGGTGTTCTGTAGCAGGCTACAGACTGAAAGGCAGTTTTGCTCGCTGTTATTTGCACATGGATGGTTTCCGATGCTTCGTGCAGTGCCACTAACCTGGAGGTGTAGGTATCTTTGATGAATATAGATACTCCCCCTCCTTTTGTGCTTCGGTCTGAGTTTTGGGGCCAAAACGCATTGTATGAGTTATAACCTGGTAGTGCTGGGGTGCTCTCAGGAGCCTTGAACCAGGTTTCTGTTACTGCACAGACATCGATTTTCTCCATACTGAGGAGAGCCTCGAGTGCGTGCATCTTGAGGTTTAGACTTCTGGCATTGAGTAGCAATGTATCAATTCTTCGCTAGCTGGGTTTGCAGGGCATTGGTTTGCAAAAACTAGGCAATGCAGAAAATGTCACTTTCAGTTTCACAGTGCTGCAAGCATGGTTCAGGGAAGAATGAAGCAGTTTGTCCCCCATTTTCTTCAGTTGTATGTTAGACTCCAATGCAGCCACATGTGTATTGCCTGAGTGTGTCAACGCATCATTATTTGAGCTATTTGGAATGATTTCTTGTATTAAGATCTGCACAGTTTGGAAATTAAACTATTTAACGGTCTCCACAGGTGTAATTTTGATTGAGTCACTGTCTGCCAACACTATCTGTGGTGGTAACTAAACTTCTCAATTCATCTTGCTACAGATTAGGAGATCACACTTGCTATGGACACCCAGGCGAGGCAGAACAATCAAATAATGTAATGAACACTTTGGAATATTCAGTGGGGTGCTGTAGATTAACTTTGAAAGTGCAATTTGAGAATAAGTTTACATCTTGTACCTATACAGTTCTTTGTTGCATAAAGAGCTTGCTTAATCAATAAGTTACAAAGTGTGGATATGTTTGGCAGTTTATGGAAGTTTCAGAACAGTCCCAGAGCACAGGGGAGTTATTGAAAGATTTTCTAGTGCCTTTTAAGTTTAGAGAGTAGGCCTGTCTACTAAGGATTTGTTTTCTCACTTGGGTTTGTACATGCCAGCAAGATACTCTCTCCACAGCATAATTCTTTGGTGAGTCAGCAATTCAGTAGTGACTGTTTGCAAGGATTGTGTTTTACACACACATATATATATATATATATATATATATATATATATATATATATATATATATATATATATATGTGTATATATATATATATATATGTGTATATATATATATATGTATATATATATATATATATATATATATATATATATATATATATATATATATATATATATATATATATATATATATATATATATATATATATATATATATATATGTATATATATATATATGTATTTGTTGGGGGCACTGCATATATCTTCAGACAAACTGTTTCATTCTTCCCTGAACCATGCTTGCTGCAGTGTGAAACTGAAAGTGACATTTTCTGCATTGCCTAGTGTTTGCAAACCAATGCCCTGCAAACCCAGCTAGCTAAGAATTGATACATTTTCATACTTTTCTCTATCTCAGAAAAGACTGTAGCATTAAGTGTTCTATTACCAGCACAATGTCTCAGCAAAGCACTACACTTTCAGCAGAAGCTGGTACATAGCAAGATGCAAAATTTCCTGCAGACCAAGATCAAATCCTTGATCCAAGTGTAAGAGCAAAACACATCTCTAAGCTTACATGGAAGGCAAAACAGAATTATGAGACTGACAGAGAATAATTTTTAGCCAATCTTGCTTACTCATGGACTAAGACTGTTAACTGTATGTTTGCTCTCTCAACCTTCTTATGATGCACTGCAATTAGAGGGTGCACTCAAGCAATTTATTGCTACCTATCAAAGCTATAAGAGACTATGCATAAAATATGTCAATTTATTACAGAGATATAACACTGAGGAAGCACAAGAAGAACTGAAGAGGTTTGATCAGCTTAATCTTGACAGGGACAGTTTGGCATTATAAACAAGGACTAAGGCTGAAGTTAGAATTATACAATTCCATGAATCCAGATCCCATCGCTCTGCATCTACCAGATACTCCACCAGATCTAGTAGGTCTTCACAGTCTAGATCCTCCACGCTCAGCGAGCAACTTATCAAAGCCCATGCTGATGCAGAAGCTGTTAAGATTCAGGCAGCCTTCACAGAAAGGAAGGCTCAGTTAGAGGCAAAAGCTGCACACAGAGAAGCAGAAGCTGCATGCAGAGAAGCAGAAAGAGAGGCCGAAGCTGCACACAGAAACGTGGAAAGAGAAGCAGAAGCTGCACACAGAGAAGCAGAAAGAGAGGATGAAGCTGCCTACAGAGAAGCAGAAGCTGCACACAAAAAAGTAGAAAGAGAGGTAGAAGCTGCCCACAGAGAAGCAGAAAGGCAGGTTGAAGCTATCTGCAAAAGGGCTGAAATAGAGGCCTTAGAAAAACAGTGTGAATATGCCACAGCTATGGCAAGGTTAAGAGTTCTAGAGCAGGCTGCTAGTGGGAGTGACAGAGACAGCATAGGTCCAGTGGACACAGAGTGTTATCTTAAATGCACTACAGACTATGTGTTCAACCAAAGCAAAAAGCATTCCATTTTATCAGATGCTCCTGAAGCCAGAGACACTTCCTCAGAACTATTACTCCCAGTGACTACTGCTGCAGTACCTCTCAACCAAGGTCAGTACGACACACCTAGCTCAAGCTAGCCTAACATATTATGGAGGTAGTCACCAACTTCCTGTCAACTAAGCCTCTGCACCATTGCAACCTCCTGCACTTATGAACTCTCAGCCAGTTCCTCAGCTTGTTGCCCTTGCACTACCATACATTCCAATGTCATTCAGCACGGGTGCCACTGTTAATGTGACCAACACTGTTCAACCAACAGCTCCTCACTTAAAGTCTGAACACACAGAAGTGTCACAGGTTGTAAAGTACATGCTTTGCAAAGATCTTATCAAAACTGGCCTCACACAGTTTAACAACAGACCTGAGAACTATAGAGGCTGGAAATCCACCTTTAAGTCTGCAGTTGGTGATCTGGACATTACAGCTACCAAAGAACTAGATTTGCTCATCAGGTGGCTAGGTCCCAGCTCCTCTGAACATATTAAGTGTCTCAAGGCTGTTCATATTACTAACCCGGCTGTGGGTCTTAATGCTGCCTGGCACATACTGGAATGTAGCTTTGGCAGCCCTGAAGTCATTGAGGATCCTTTATTCAAGAGGCTGCAAGGTTTTCTGAAGATATCTGGCAAGGACAATCTAAAGCTTCAAGAGCTTAGTGACCTTCTTTCTGAACTTCAGCTAGCCCAGGAAGACACACATCTTTCAGGCCTCAGTTATCTGGATACTGCTCGTGGGGTTAACTCGATACTTTCAAAGCTTCCCTATGATATCCAAGGAAAATGGACAACAGTTGGATCAAAGTACAAGGAAGCAAACAGAGTCTCCTTTCCCCATTTTCCTTCTTCTGCGAATTCATCAGGAAAATTGCAGAGAAAAAGAATGACCCAAGCTTCACCTTTCGAGAGTCCCACACTCCAGGTCCACGCTCTCCTAAGCCTATATATTTGCACAGCTCATACAGAGACCACAGAGATCTGGTCTCAGTTAAATGGACTGATGTCTTACCTACACCTTCTATAGTTCCCAACAAGAGTGATCAAAGCAAGAAAATCAAAATCCCGAGTCACCAATGCCCCATGCATAACAAACTGCACTTACTCAGAAAATGTATTGGCTTTAGAAAAAAGACCCTGCTAGAATGCAAGGAACTTCTTAAGAAAATTGGGGTATGTTTTAAATGCTCTGCTACCACCAAGCATGTTGCTAAGGACTGCAAAGCCATTATCAAGTGCATA
The DNA here is from genome assembly GCF_019279795.1 of Protopterus annectens. Taxonomy (NCBI): domain Eukaryota; kingdom Metazoa; phylum Chordata; order Ceratodontiformes; family Protopteridae; genus Protopterus; species Protopterus annectens. The sequence continues at coordinate 1,382,314,762 of NC_056728.1, read as the reverse complement.
GAATGTGACAGTGATGGTCATGTGCAAGCACTTCATCCACTTCAACAAACGTCTACCCATCCACAGTTAACCCTCCCAAGGCAAAGCATTGTGGGGATAACGTAGAACAAACAGTGGCTCCTACTCCAGTTGCTGCCACATGTAGTGAAGTTTGTTGAGAAGGACTCAGTGACAAATCTTGTGCAAAAATATGCTTGGTCTGTGTATATCCCAAGGGTCATCCTGAAAGAGCCGTAAGACTGTACACTATTCTTGGTGAGCAAAGTAATCGATCTCTTGCAAGATCAGAGTTCTTTGACCTGCTCAACATAACAGGGGATGCCCTGCCTTACACTTTGGGCACTTGTGCTGGCATTACAGAAGTCTCTTGCAGGAGAGCTAGTGGTCTTATAGCAGCTTCTCTCAATGGCAACCTAGACATTCCACTGCCCACTCTCATTAAGTGCAACCAGATTCCAACCAACAGGCAAGAAATCCCTACCTCAGAAGCTGCTTTTTGTCACTCTCATTTGAAAGTCATATCTGGCAAAATACCACTCCTTGGTAAAGATGCTGAAATCCTGATACTGCTTGGTCGAGACATACTGGGGGTACACAAGGTCCGTGAATATATCAATGGCCCAAACAATGCTCCATATGCTCAATGCTTGGACCTAGGTTGGGTTGTCATAGGTAATGTCTGTTCAGATAAGGTCAGGAGACCTAACAGGGTTATTTCCTTCAAGACACATGTTCTTCCAAACGGATGCAATACTTCTTTTAAACCCTGTCCTCATCACTACTGTGTGAAAGAAAGGTTATGCGGTAATGGTAAACCACAACAAGTCATCCAAGGCTACAACTATGGCTTAGACTCCTGGGATAATAATCTTGGCATTATGGTTTCATACCACTAGTGAAGACGATCAGTTGGCAGCCATAAGGGAAGATAATGAATTTTTGAAAATTATGAGTGAAGAATTCTATCAGGACAACTCCAACAGCTGGGTGGCACCCTTACCATTCCATACCCCAGGAATGAAATTGCCAAACAATAAGCAGCTTGCAGAGTCATGGTTTATTTTACTGGAATGCACCCTAAACAGGAAATCTGCAATATAAAAGCACTTGGTTGCCTTCATGCAGAAGGTGTTTGATAGAGATCATGCTGAACTTGCACCTCCCCTAAAGGAAGGGGAACAATGTTGGTACCTTCCATGTTTTAATGTGTATCACCCGTGCAAGCCAGACCAAATCAGAGTGGTCTTTGACTCAAGTGCTCACCATGAAGGTGTTTCTATTAATGACCTTCTCCTCTGTGGGCCTAATCTGAACAATAACCTAACTGGGGTCTTGATCCATTTTAGACAAGAATTGATTGTGGCAATGGCTGACATCCAAAAATGTTCCATTGTTTCATTATTTGGGAAGACATCAGAAACTACCTCAGATTTCGGTGGTACCACAATAATGATGTCAACGACAAGGTTATAGACTATCGGATGAAGGTACATGTGTTTGGTAACATCCCATTTCCTGCAGTTGCAATATACGAGTTGAGAAGAACTGCCCAAGAGGGTAAAACAGAATTTGGGTCTGATGCACGTCAGTTTGTTGAAAGAAACTTTTATGTAGATGACGGGCTAAAATCTTTTCCCACAGAGGAAGGGACAATTAATCTTGCCAGTACTCAAGATATGCTGGGTGTATCTAATCTCAGACTTCACAAGATAGTCTCCAACAGTGTCAAGGTAAATGGAGCCTTTCATCCTGAGGACCATGCTAACAGTCTAAAGAACTTTGAACTAGGGTCTAATATTACCCTCATGCAATGCACCCTTGGGCTGCTTTGGAATGCCAAGCAAGACTCATTCATATTTCAAATGTCAGCTTGTGACAAGCCCTTCACCAAACATGGAGTTTATTTGTAGTAAACAGCATCTACAATCCACTGGGCTTCATAGCACCCTTTATCATTCAGGGCAAGATAGTATTAAGACAGCTCACTTCTGAAAATATGTACCGGGAGACTCCTCTCCCCAGAGAAAAACAACGAAGATAGGAAACATGGAAAGATTCTGCTACCTGAACTTTGTTCTGTTCCCATTCTGGCTTGCCCAGGTCTTCGAGGTGTTGGCAACAGCAAGAATTCATTATGATGTTTGCATTTATCCTCTTGTTCTCCCCTCCCTCTTGTTTTTCAGGTTCCAGAAGATAAAGATGTTCCAAATATATCTTAGACTAAATGTTTATTGTTATTGTTGTTTGGTGAAATCTAAAGATTTCAGGTGGAGAGTGTCATGTTACACATGCTTGTGTATTTGTTGCTCAGCTAAGAAATTGCCTTTTTTGTATTTTGTCCTAGCTGTTTTCCTGTAGAGTAGCTCTGTTAACTAACTCCACCCTCCTCCCCCATTTTCTTCAGCTGTATGTTAGACTCCGTTGCAGTCACATGTCTATTGCTGGAGTGTGTCAAAGTATCATTATTTGACCCATTTGGAATGATTTCTTGTATTAAGATCTGCACAGTTTGGAAATTAAACTATTTAATGGTCTCCACAGGTGTCATTTTGATTGAGTCACCGTCTGCTAACACCATCTGTGGTGGTGAGTAAACTTCTCAATTCATTTGCCACAGATTAGAAGATTATACTTGTTATGCACAGCCAGGGGAGGCAGAACACTGCTGTGAAAAATTAATCCCCTACAGCACAGAAAGGTAGACAGACCACTGAGGCTTGGCCCAACATATCTTCACAGATGGCAGCACAGACACCCAGCAGTTTGGGTTCACAACCTGTCAGTGTTGCTTTCACAATCCATGCCCTACCTGCTCCAACTGAGTCAGGTAGCTCTTCTCTGGTTGCTGGTTCAGTGGTACACTCTGGGATCATTACCAGTGAAGGTGGCAATTTTGTCACCCATCAGGAGCTGGTGGAGTATATCACAGAGAAAGGCCTTGATGTACTCATCAGCAGGGATGAAAAGGTCCTGCCTTGCATTGCAAAAATGATACCACTTCTGGCATTGATTCAGGGAGCTGCTGCAGGAGGCAATGGTGGCAGTTCTGAGGGTGAGGACTAGATTCTCACTGTTCTCAAGCTAGACTTGGGTGCACCTCCAATGCTCTCCCAATAATAGTGTTCCCCAAACTTTTGTTTCCATCACCCTTCCTGTTTGTCTTGCATGCCCTGTATGTCTGTGCATGCTTCCAAACCTGCCCCTACTTATACAACCCTCTCATTCCCAACATTCTTCTCTCTCCCAAAAAATAATAAGAAATCAGCACCAGTCCTACCAAAACAATATGCTTCATACATAGATCTCCACTCTGCTTGTGTGTCATCTTGACACACTTGATTTGGTCTAAATGGCCATACAACATTATTTCATTGTTGTCACCTACCACTAGTGTGGTGACTCTCCAAAGTCATGAAATTGTGTGTGCAATTGTACAGTTATGTTGTGAAGAAATGGGTAGCTATGGTGCTCTCCCACCAACCTCCTGCATATTCCTGTATCTTTTTCCTGTGCACTATCCTCTGTTTGCCAACCCTACATTCAGCACTGTTCTATCAAACCCTTTTTCACACATTTAATCTGTTCAAAAATAGATTCACACACCGCATACATAGCCATAAATAGTGCATGGAAAGGCTTCATTTTATGTCCTTGGCATTTGCAAAGAGGTTGGCATTGCACACCAATGTTGAGTCACAGTGAATGCTGTTTAACTTCTTATAGCAGAAGCTGAAGATTTCAGTTTCAGTCACAGTGGTCCAGCTACATTTGCACAAATGTGCTTAAATCTGCTGCACTATAGGTATACAGAGAAAGGCAAACTAAAGGAAGTACTTTGAAACAGCTAATGTAACAGTTCTTAGGCTGCTGGATGTAATGAAGTGGGAGTTTTGGTGTAGCTTGATGAGATAACTACCTGTTTCTAAACTGATGTTTTTGCACAGTGTCATGCATTTAATTACAGCTGTAGGTCAATGTATTAATTCTTGACATTTCATATTGCTTTCGTATATATAACTTTAAATGTCTATATTGCTCTCTATATACAACATTTCATTAACATAACATTTGAAGAGTGCAGCAAGACATCTTTTGCCAAAATATTGCAGCAGCAACAGGGAACCTTAGTAAGCCTTATCTTGCTCATGTCTTCATGTTTGTAGCACTTTTCTACCCCTTATTTCTGCCTGTATTAAGCACTTTATTGTAAAGAGCATGACAGATTAAATGATTTAATAAGTAGGAATAGCACAACATACAGATGTTTCTACATGTCTCATAAAACATACTGCTGTTACTCCTCACTACATCTGTCTCTATCTCTCTGTGTTCATCCCTTCTGCTTAAGTTGTCATTATGCTTTAACTGTGTCATTTAAATGTTGTGAAGTAGTAATCCCTTTGTGGCATGATGGGATAATGCTCATATGTATAGAAGCTGAAAAAAATTACATGGAGCTGCCTACTGCTTGGTGTGATGGATTTGCAGTGTTCTTATGACACTCAGTCTTGCTGGCTGGATTCTGCTAAAATTCAAAGTCTGATTATATTTGCATTCACAGTCTGTTGCATACAGAAACTTGCAGAATATACACTGATGAGAGAATATACTTTGCAGCATCAACTTTAAAGAGCAGTAACAAATAACATTTTATAATAAATCAAATGAAACCACGTTACAGCTTAAAAGTACTGTTCCAACTTTACTTCTCATATAGTACAGATGATGTGAGAGATATAACATTTACCTCAGAACACCAAATGTGTTCCTACCATACCCCTATACAACTGGATTTATACAGCTCTTTATATACTCTTTTTAGTCATGCATAAACATATTTTGGAGAATTGCTTATCCTGTAGAAACAATACTAAACTTCCTTGTTTAACAATGTCTTGTAAGAGACCAGCTTTTCTGACAGTGTGAATATCCTGTAACAGTGTCCTGATGTCCATGTAGAAAAACATATTTTTGAGGAAACACATTGTCCTGTATTCTATTTGAATCTGTGTATAGAAACATGTGTTCTTATGTCAATGCTGATAAGCATATCCTGCTTTTTATGAAGAAAACCATATTTTTGAGAAAACACATTGTCAGAGATCAGCTTTTCTGACAGTGTGAACATCCTGTATTTTATATGGATCTTTGTAAAACATCTGTTCTTGTGCCATCCTGTTTTTCCATGCAGAATAACATGTCATTGTTCTTTAAAAGCAGATTTTGCATTTTTGTTCTTGCATACATCCTGTTTTGAGTCTGTAAGGGAAAAATGTCCATTCTTTAAAAGCAGATTTTGTATTTTTGCTCTTGCATACATCCTGTTTTGAGTCTGTAAGGGAAAAAATGTCCATTCAGCAGATTCCTTTTCCAAGCCATGGTAATTTAGTATGGATGCTGATTACATATTACTAAACTCTATTTCTACATTTAAGCAAGCTTTATCTTATACATTATTTATGTTGCATAATTGCAGCAAAATTACTTTCAACCATAGTATATTGTTGAGCACACTCTAACAATTCCGTCTTTTTTATTTTAAACTAGAGAAATAAATTCTGCATTATTTGGTAATACTTTTTCATTATGACAATTAACAACAGTAACTTGACTAGCTTTTGCTAAGCAGACTTTAATACATGTAAATAATATGCAACCAAGCATTACAATAACAATAAAAGAAATTAAAAATACAGTGATTTTTCCTGTCCATCCTGTAAATAGATTACTAAACCATTCACTCCAGTCATCATTCCATTTTTTTCTAGTATGTTGAGACACTTGTGCAATCACTTCTAAATGTGCTTTTACAGATTCTGTTTTGTCTGGAATAAATGTACAACACTGTTCTCCTATTAAAGCACATGTACCCCCTTGTGATGCTAATATGTAATCTAATGCCATTCGATTTTGCAAAACCATAGTTCGTATTGCTGTCATTTTGACAGTAATATCAAGGACTGCATTGAAAGTGGCATTTGCCAATACCTCAACTAGTTTAGATAGTTTTCTCAGTTCCCAGATGGCTTTTGCAGCCCCGTACCAAGGGAAAATACCTGCTCCAGAGATTACATCATCTCCTAAATCCATATCTTTTAATTTAATATAATCAAGATTTTGATGATATATACGTGATGTATCTAAGGTGTCTACTGGATTTTCTGGACTTTCAATTACAGGTAATATATCCCTTTTCTTTTTGTATTCCTAATGTTTCCTTTTGGTAACTCTTTTACATGATGCATTGCTGGTACCACTAATCCTATATAACAGGTGCCATCCCATCCCTTTGGTAACCATTTATAAGCATATTTACCACAGATGTAATATAACCCATCTGATAGAGCAACACTGCTATTTACCAGACTGCCATTTACTTGCCCCATAGTAGGAGTTTTATCATGTACAACTGTAAAGTTTTTATCTGTTTTACTTCTCCAACATGTAATATTAGTTTTACAGTCATTTTGTCATTTTGTGAAAAGTGAAATACTGCTGTGTCACTTAATATTAACTGACCCTTAATTGGTATTAAAATAGGAAAACCATGTGAAAATACTCCACGTACTGGTATGTGGTTGTGAAAATTTATCATTTCAATTGTTTGAATACAATTGCTATTACCCACTGGAACAGTTCCATTTTGTTGAAAACATGTGATCCCCTGTACTATAGCAGATAACTGTACTCTTGCTTTACGTAATTGTACATTTATAACTTGATCTCCTGTTTCATTTATTAATACTCTCCAACTACTAAGAGAATTTAGTGGAATAGGTATTAGAGGCATTACCCCTGTTATTTTTGGTATTAAACTACACACCCAACAATTAGAAACATTCATGCTTTTTGCATACCAACATTGTCTTGCTAAGAAAGTGTTAAAAGATGGTGACCAGTCTTGTTCATTTTTCCACATTTCTTTACTCTCTCTCTTATGTAACTTTACACTTTGATTAACAGGTTGTAAGTATAATTTAATACTAAGCAATACAATAATAGTTAGTATAATAGCTATTATCAATTTAAAGAAACATCCTTTAAATAGAAATTCCATTGTTGAATCATTTTGCCTTTGGTCATCCGAAACTGGATTTCCAAAAGGATGCACTTTAAACCATGTCAATTTCATTAGGGTTTTCTCTGTTGGAAATCTACAAAAGAATACATTTAATCAGATTTACATTGTTCACTATTTTTTATCATTCTTAGTTGATCTTTATGTACCAACATTGTTCTGTTTTTCTTTTTTTCTTTGATTTTGTACACTAATGGTCCAATTTGTTCCACTACTTCAAAAGGGCCTTGCCAATTGCTAGCCCATGGTCCTTCCATTTGGAATGTTTTTACCAATACTTTGGTTCCACAGGAAGGTTTTCTTCAGCTGGTATTATTGGCACCTTTTTCCATAGATGGAACGCTTGCTCCCTTGCATTATAGTCACATATACTAGTAAGTTGTTTTAGCCATTCCTGATGTTTGCTAATTTCTAGCATGGGCCTACCATTAGGTAAATCTGGATCAAATGGTAATTGTATGGGCATTTTGCGGCCTGTCATTATTTCATATGGGGAAATACCTGTTTTGCTGTTTGGTGTTGCTCGAATACCCATTAAAATACCAGGCAGATGATGTACCCATGTATTGCCCTTTTCCAAGCATGCCTTTTTAGGCGTTCTTTTAACGTCCAATTCATACGTTCTACAATGCCATTAGATTGTGGATGGTATGGTACATGAAACCTTTGCTGTATGCCTAACAAATTACACATTTGTTTAATGAGATCACTAACAAACTGTGGGCCATTGTCTGACTCTATAACCCGTGGCCATCCCCAATGACAGAAAATATTTTTCCATAAGGCTTCTGCTGTTGCCTTTGCTGTCATGGTTTTGGTAGGAATTGCTTCTACCCATTTTGAAAAGACGTCCACTACTACTAGTCGATATCTGTAACCTCCCTTTGTTGTTGGTAATGGACCTGCATAATCTATTTGAACTGCATACCATGGCCCATCCGCTGGCTGTACTTTCGATGTAACTGAGGCCTTTTGCTTTTAGCATTTACCTGAAGACAGATTAAACATTCTTCTATAATCAGTTTGCAGACCTTTTTTAAATTTGGGTTCCAATACTTTTCTTTTACAACTGCCCATAACTTATCAGTTCCTATATGGCCCAGTATTTGGTGATTTAACTTGACCAACTGGCGTGCCAACTGAAATGGTACATATGGTAACTGTAACCCTTTGGAGGTTGTGTATGCATAGTACTCCTTTGGTGGTATGCCTACCAATCTGCACTGATCGGTTTCTTCTTTTAAGCCCTGTTGTTTTTGTATATTTACAAGGTCTTTCTCTATTGACTCTATCTAGCTCTTTTAAGACACTAACTTCTACATTGGCATACTCATATCCTGGATGTTCTTTTCCATTTTGTGCTGCTTGTTTGGCCAAGGTATCAGCTAACACATTTAATCTGTAAGTTTCACTGGTTGGCTTTTGATGTGCTTTTACTTTTAAGATGCTATACTGTCCTTGTTGTTTTGACATTGTTATAACTTTATATATGTCTTTTAATACTTCAGCATGCCGTAATGGTTTACCTACACTATCCACAAATCCTCGTCTTACCCAGGTTTCCATATGTAGTCTTAAAGAATTTAATACATAAGCACTATCTGAAAAAATGTTAATAGGATTGTAATACTTTAGCACATACAATACTGCCTCCAGTTCAGCTCTTTGAGCTGACATATGCCCTGGTAACTTGATTAGTTCAGGAGAACCCAATTGTGGATTCTCTGGAACTATGGCAAATCCTGTCCAGTATCTGCCTTGGTCCCAATATCGTGCTCCATCCACAAAGATAGATGGCTTAAAGTGATCAAAATCAGATGCTAAAAATTACACCTCAGGTGACATTATCTTTTCTAAACAGTTATGCTGTTTTCCTTCATATCCCATATGGTTTGACAAATGGTATTTATCCCTGTCTGTATAGTAACAGTTTTCATTCCAAAAAGTGCCATCCATTTTGCAAAGACTGCCTGACTAATACCATCTGTAATTTTATTCATTTCAAAACTGTCTATCAAAGCTTTTACAGCTTGATGTGGTGTTTGTACTATAATGCTGGAAAATACGGTCAAATATTCAGTTTGTTTAATACCCCAGTAAATGGCTAATAACTGCTGTATACATGGATGGTAACCCAATTCCACTGGAGTCATCTTTCTGCTAAAGAAAGTGACTGGCGTAATGTTTTTCCATTCTGTTGTCACTACCATGTGGCCATTCCTGTAGTAGTACCACAGACAGTGTTTTTTCCCTGCTGCTGCTTGTAACACAAATGGTAACCTTGGAGTGGGCTATTAGTTCTGTAGCTTGTGCTAGTTTTATTTTTATCTCTGTAAATGCCTCCTCTTCATGAGATTGCCACTCTAAAAGGTGGAGTTCTTTTGTTCATGTAACATTTTGTATAGGGAGCAGCCACGGCTGCATAATCCTCTATAAATTCCCTATTGTAATTCATGATTCCCATGAATTTATGTAAGTCTGCTATAGTCAGTGGCTTTTCCATTTGTAAAATGCCTTGTACACGTACAGGGCAAGGAGATCTTCCTGTTGGTTTTATAATAGTACCTAGAAACTTAACTTTTGTGTCATAAACTGAATTTTTTCACTTTTAACCTTAAACCCTGCTTGCTGTAGAGTATGAAAAACTCTCTTAAGAAGCCGTACATGCTCCTCTACTGTTTCTGACTGAATTAAAATATCATCAATGTAATGTATTACTGAATCATCCTTTTCCAAATGTTGTAGAATGGATCCTACTGTCTGATGAAAAATAACTGGACTGTTTTGAAACCATTGTGGTAACCTTGTCATAACATATTGCTGGTTTTTAAATGTAAAGGCAAATCTTGGCCAATCTTTTTCCTGAGTGGCACTGCAAAAAACATTTGCTAAATCTATTACTGTAAACCACTTACTTTGTGGCTTAATATGTGCAGCCAACTCTGGGACTCCTGGAATCAAGTGTGCTCTAGGAGTGGTATATTGATTAACCTTCGTAAATCAATAACAAGGCGATAACTACCATCTTTTTCTTAACTGGCCAGATTGGTGAATTTGTAGGACTGTTGCCTTTTGTATAATCCTTCTCTTTCCCATTCTGCAATACATTTTTCCATATGTTCTTCTGCTTCCCTAGGAATAGGATATTGTTTTTGAAAAGGTGGTATATAGTCCTGATCACTTCCTATTCCTACTGGGCTTTCTAGTTTCCCACAATCACTGGGACCCTTGGACCATAGATTTGGGAATTGCTGTTGTAAATGCTTCCATACATCCTCACTGTCTGTATTTATATAGCCTGTAGGTTTTCAGGTTTGTCAGGTAGAGAGATTGCATAGCAACCTGTATTTTGCTCTTCCTCTCTTTGTTGTTTGTCTCCCATCCACAGAATTTCATTAGGTAAATCAATTACTATGCCTAAAGGTCCTAGAATGTCCATACCAATAATGGTATTTGTGCAAGATGGATGCATTAAAAATGCACCCTTCCATATTTGTCCCTCTTGACTAAACTTTATGTCCACATTTTGGCTACTCACTGCATAGCATCCTGTGCCATTAAATGCTGAAATGCAAACCTTTTTTATAGGATTTACTGGTAACTGTCTGTTTGTGACAGATACTGCTGCTCCTGTGTCTATTAAGACATTTTTCCACAGTGACCCCTCTACCCAAATATCAATCAGTGGTCGTCCATCTCAACCCTTTTTAAAGGTAGTCAGGAAAGATACCAGAGTAGGGGGGGGGGCACTCATCCTCTCCTTTATTATCAAATGCAATATGACACACCTCATGTTTTTGTTTGTCATCTTCTTCTGTGTCTGAATGATCTACATATTTAGGTTTTTCAATCTCTTTTTTTAACTGTTGCCTAGCTATTCCTTCTGCCTGTTCTATCAAATGTTTCGGATTTACAGGTGAAACTGTTTGAAAATCTACCGGGCATACTTTCCCTTTTCCTGTATATTGATGGCTCTTATAACTGTTTTTACTAATATTGTAAGGTTTTTGTACATGATCCTGCTTTTCTGACTTTTCTTGTAAATTCGTTTGCTCTCTTTTTGGAAACACTCCCTGTTCTTCCTTCTTTTTGCGCCAGGCTTTGTAATGATCACAATTTTGCTTAACGTGTCCTATTTTTTACAAAAGAAGCATGTTGGTGCCTTTTGCTCATTACCTGTGCTTGATCCTGGTACTACAAGCATAGAGGCAGGAGCTGGTGGTGCTGACACAGCTCTTTCTGCTGGTGGTTGGTCACACCATCTTTGCCTTCCCCTGTTTTTGACTTCACCAATTACTTCAAATGGCTCACTATTATCTTCACATGCAAAGATATGGTGTGAGTATAAAGTCCCATCATCGGCCATAGTCCGTCCCCTCATTAGTTTTTGTACCAAATCAGTGAGGGTATCAGAATTTTCTTCGTAGATACATTTAATATCCCCTGGAACCCCTTTGACTTGTTCTAAGAAGCAATGTATTAACTGTTTTTGTATGTCTCTTTTTCCCATGTCTCTGTCTGTTTTTTTTATATATGATTTGAAATGCAAGTCTAAAATGATCACAAATTATCTAATAATTTGGCTGTGAGAGGCTGCCCTTGTGTAAATGCCATTAAAACGGCTGTCATACGTCCTACTTTAGTGTTCAACTAATAATCATCTTGCTTTAATTGTATGAAAGTTTTAAAACATTTGGGAATGAAAATCCAGAAACATCTAAGTAATGCATCTGTCCATATATCTGATCCTGCTGTATATGCCACCCATTCTTCAAATGTAAGCATGTTATAAAATATGCCTTTTTTATCATTCCACTGTGGTAAACTATGTAATAATCTAGACTGCGTATATAAATCTGTAGTGGTTCCCTGTCCCTGTTCTATAATTTGGACTGGTTTTGTGTTTTTTAACTCTTCTTTAAGCTGGGATATCAAAATAGTATTTTGGAGGTTAGTCTCTGTTAATTCATCTAATTCTTCTTCCTTTTCCTTCAGATGCTGTTTAAGGTCTGTCATTTCTACCTGTAAGTGTTTAAGGGATATATGATACCTGTTATTGGATTCCTTTGTTGACTGCAGAGCTCCTATACACTTTTGACAGAGATCTTGAATGTCAGTTTTGAACATTTTAAATTCATTTTGTTTCTCTTTTAAAAACTTATTAAAGTCTTCTGTCAATGTATCATAAACTTTGTTTCTGTCCTCATCTGTATGTGTAGCCGTGGCATCATTCCATGCTTGTACATAATTTTTAAAGGGAGTTACAAGATCTACAGGGGACTCTGTCAATAACAGATTTGATTGCTGTTGTAATTCAGAAATTAATGTACTAACAGGACATAACTGCTTTACATCTGGATATAATGAAAACTGTGTATTATTAATAATTTCTTTATCATGAACAGATCTGTCTGCACAGTCTAGTTTTTTAGCAATATCATGCAATACTTGTTTATGGCATATTACACAAAATGCAGTTTCCTTTGAATCACACAATAAACATTTACTATGATATACTTCATTTTTTTGTTGCAAATACCAATCAAATGTTACAATCCACTTACATAATGCTGGTATGTCAACTTGCCCTAACAAGGTTTTACACTTACTAATGTGTTGTGTATACCAACATTGCAATTTACTCCATATTTTATCTGGTTGTTCTGCTACATTAAGAGTAAAACTTGGCTTACATTTGCTAGAATTCTGCCTGATAGCATCCATACTAAAAAATGTGACGTAGAAAAAGTCTTACCAGTAAGCAAGAAAACAGGTGATCAGGCTGTTGTTGCAGATGGCTGGAAATTTTTCAAAGTCACTTGAGAAGCTGGGAAAGCACAACAGGCAGCGGACTGCTGTGCTAGTGGATATTCCCCTTTTCTTAGCGAAATTATGGCACTGCGACTGGAACTTCAGTCTCACTCCGGATGTAGGCGTCTAAAAACTGTACTACTGCAAGCTGCATAAACTGGAATACTTCTGTTCAGAATTGACACATACGTACAAATGTTAGTTACTGCAATTTAACTGAAGTGACCCTCTGCAGGGCTTACCATCACTCCTCCTGTGGTTGAATGCAGATTGTAGGTTCAAATGCAGGCTAGCTTGCCATTGAAAAAATTACATGGAGCTGCTTACTGCTTGGTGTGATGGATTTGCAGTGTTCTTATGACACTCAGTCTTGCTGGCTGGATTCTGCTAAAATTCAAAGTCTGATTATATTTGCATTCACAGTCTGTTGCATACAGAAACTTGCAGAATATACACTGATGAGAGAATATATTTTGCAGCATCAACTTTAAAGAGCAGTAACAAATAACTTTTTATAATAAATCAAACGAAACCACGTTACAGCTTAAAAGTACTGTTCCAACTTTACTTCTCATATAGTACAGATGATGTGAGAGATATAACATTTACCTCAGAACACCAAATGTGTTCCTACCATACCCTAAACAACTGGATTTATACAGCTCTTTATATACTCTTTTTAGTCATGCATAAACATATTTTGGAGAATTGCTTATCCTGTAGAAACAATACTAAACTTCATTGTTTAACAATGTCTTGTAAGAGACCAGCTTTTCTGACAGTGTGAATATCCTGTAACAGTGTCCTGATGTCCATGTAGAAAAACATATTTTTGAGGAAACACATTGTCCTGTATTCTGTTTGAATCTGTGTATAGAAACATGTGTTCTTATGTCAATGCTGATAAGCATATCCTGTTTTTTATGAAGAAAAACATATTTTTGAGAAAACACATTGTCAGAGATCAGCTTTTCTGACAGTGTGAACATCCTGTATTTTATTTGGATCTTTGTAAAACATCTGTTCTTGTGCCATCCTGTTTTTCCATGCAGAATAACATGTCATTGTTCTTTAAAAGCAGATTTTGCATTTTTGTTCTTGCATACATCCTGTTTTGAGTCTGTAAGGGAAAAATGTCCATTCTTTAAAAGCAGATTTTGTATTTTTGCTCTTGCATACATCCTGTTTTGTATTTTTGCTCTTGCATACATCCTGTTTTGAGTCTGTAAGGGAAAAAATGTCCATTCAGCAGATTCCTTTTCCAAGCCATGGTAATTTAGTATGGATGCTGATTACATATTACTAAACTCTATTTCTACATTTAAGCAAGCTTTATCTTATACATTATTTATGTTGCATAATTGCAGCAAAATTACTTTCAACCTTAGTATATTGTTGAGCACACTCTAACAGAAACATTTCTCACTACTTTCAAGGATTCTAATTTGACTGCTAGCTAAGTGTTACTGAATGTTTTTGTTCACGATTTAATGTGTACCTGTTGTTTAAATATTGTTATGCTCCATCATTATCTTTTTTGTGTCATAAACTACTATGTCCCTTCCTTCATCTTGCCCTTTCAATGTATCTTCTCCTTTCTGAATCATTATTCTTTTACCTCTGCATTTGCACAATGTATGGTACCAGGCAACACATGCAAATAAAGCTAAATACACGTCCAGAGCTTATGGTAATATCTTGTGATTGTATTGTGTTTGGCCGTATTATTCCGTTCTGCTTCAAGCTGTTGTACTTAGCTATGTGTATTAAGTTAAATGTACTTTTCAATAAACTGATCAGTTGGATGTATAGATGACATTGGTCAATAGTGTAATGAAGATGAATACAACATTCATGTTTGCTGAAATCTGTTGCAAAATGTGAACTATCAGAAGTATGACTTCCTACATCGTGTGCTTAGATAATACTCAGATCTAAAGTTTTTTCTTGCAGTTCTCTAAAGGTTTGAATTCAGATGGATGAAAAATGTTTTAGAATGTTTTGTTTGGCTCCTGTGGCTATAAATGTTGGCTGCACCTTTCATTAACATATCATTGTCCTGGTACTATAATAATGTGCCTATTCTCTTGTGAAGCCTGTCTTTTGCTGATCTTTGCATGAAATGTCATCACAGAGCAATATAAAATACTGCTAATTCCCATTTTAAATTCAACCCTGCAAGATATGATTATTCATATGCTAATACTTTGCCATCAGCAGTGCAATTCAGCTTCGCAGCGCTGCCCTCATAGAGTAACACAAAACAATTATTGTTTTAGGTTGTACAATGTTTGTCTGTCTGCATTAATTTTGGCAACAGATGATCTTGATTATAGAATGATGTTGACTCAATTAATTTAGTCATTTAATATATGTCTGCTCTACAGTGCTTTTCTCACATAATCCATCACTGCTATTCTGCAGTGCTCTGTTCTATGTTTGGCTTGCACATTCATCTTGTCAATACACATAGTGCAAGTATGAGACAATACAAGTGTGAAATCATCCTGACATGAAGTTGTAGGAAAGTTTGATTGATAATCCCCTAGTGTGCAACAGTGAATGTCTATGATATCCTACAATGTGAAATATGTAAATGCCCCTCACAGTAATGCATTGTAAATGAAAGACAGTATATACATTTTAGTAGAGAAGTATGTAATTACATGTGATAATTATAGTGATGTTACATTCTCCTGTGCACACATATGCATGTTTTACATAACCTGTGATGCACTGTACCATCTGTTATAAACAGTGGATTTTCAAGAAGTTGAAATGTGCTATTTTACCCTGTTACTTTCCTGTGACATTTGGAACTAATACAGTGCACTCTAAATTGTGTAAATAGGTAGATATGATGTTCAATGCACAGCATGGGAAACTTATTTGTAACTCTTGGTGCTGTATCCACTTCTCCTGAGAAGAATACATTTAACTTTTCACATAGCTGCCTTAACCTGCTTTATACTGAAATATATTCTATGAAACACACTGATGAGGTCATCTTGTCAAAAGTACAATATCTTCCCTTAAGACTCAGATGTCTTATGTGGTGCTTTCAACTAATGCATTACTGTCTAGATTGTGTAACCTAAATAGGTAAGTGGTTTGATGCCCCCCATGGGAGATGTGTGTGTATAACACTAGGTGTTATATCCACTTCTCCTGAGTAGAATGCATTTAACTCTTCAGATAGCTGCCTTATCCCACTTTTACTGAAACATAGTCTATGAAACACTGATGAGGTCAATCTGACAAAAGTGCGTTATCTCCCCTTAGAAGTCAAACTTCTCCTGTGGTGCTTGCGACTACTATAGTGATCTCTAAATTGTACAACTAGATAGGTCAGAGGTTTGATGCTCAACATGGGAAATGTGTGTGTGTGTGCGTGTGTGTGTGTAATGCTTATTGCTGTAGCTACTTTCCCTGGGGAAATGCATTTAAATTGCACAGAGCTTCCTTATCACACTTTTTACTAAATCATCCTCTTTGCAACACACTGATGAAGTCATCCTAACAAAAGTACACTCTCTCCCCGTAAGAATCAAATTTTTCCTGTGGCTCTTCCAAATAATGCAGTGCTCTGTATATTGTGTAACTAGATACGGAGGAAGTTTGATGCTCAATATGGGAAGCTTGTGAGTGTGTTGTGCTTGTTTCTATATGTTCTTCCCACTTGGAGAATACATTTCAGTCTGCACACAGCTCACTTTTTACTGAATCATCCTGTGCAACACAATGATGAGGTGATCCTGACAAAAAATGCACTCTGTCCCCTTGACAATTAAACTTCTTCTATGGTGCTTGCAAATAATACAGTCCTCTCAAGATTGTGTAACATAGATAAGTAGGATGTTCATGGTTCAATATGAGGAACTTCTGTGCATGTGTGAGTGGGGGTGTTTACAGTTAGGTGAGCATCTGCTCAATCTACTTCTACTTTGGATAAACACTTTAAATTACTAGATGACTTCATCATCCCCTTATCCATGTTTTCACAACCACGTCTTCTTTGCAGCCCAAGGGTGTAACTAGGCATACTCTTTGTACTCTGAGTACAATTTTTATGCATTGCTAAGAGAAACCATGGCTTTTTATGTCATACTTTGTTCACAACTGTCTATATTAATGCTTATAAGAAGAGTTTCTTAGATTGAAAAAATATCTATTTAATGTTTTTAGAGGGAAAGTGATACAAACATTTGTTATGGGGGATCTTTTCCATTTTTCAAATTATGTTTCTTTTGAGGGGCATAAATAAGAACAGATGATTACAAAATGATAGTTCTACCAATACCCTGGTGCAACACAGTGATGAGATCATTTTTTCTAAAGTGAACAGTTGCACTTTAAATGATGTCAGACTTCTCCTGTGGTGCTTGCTTTTCTTGCACTGTTCTCTAGAATGTGTAAACAGGAGGTTTGAATACAGCAGTGCTTAACTTCCGCAAGTGTGTGTGATGGAAAATGGATTCAGGATTACTTTACACACATTTGCAGTTGAAATGTTTGCATCCCCACATGACTGTAAGACTCATTTTATAAAGCACATCTCCTTGGCAAAACACTGTCCTCCCTTCATAGATGGTGTATGCCTCACTTGTACTCTGTATTCACCTGTGTTGCTGACTGCTGATAATGTGCTGTATAGATGGTGTAACTGGATAGGTGGGGGGTAGTTGAGTACATCCCTGCTTAAATAGTGTAGTGATTACTGTCATATACCATTGGGCATCTCACAGCCACCTTTATGTACACTTCTACTTATGAGATGGATTTGCAGTGGGAGTGTTACACTAGTAAATCTTAGCAATCCCAGGGAAAATAACTTTTTGGCCCCACAATAATCACATAATGATACCTTAACTGCAGTATCTCACAGTTGGACTGCAAATTCTCATGTGTTGTGTCACTTTGGTACTATACTTTGTATATTGTGTAATTACACATCTAGGATATTTGAGGACAGCTGTGAGTGTGTCCTTCACCCCCATACTGTGTATACTGTTATAATACATATAAGATGTGCAGCTGTACAGCATTATTTTGCACTCCAACCACTTTTTAGCATAAACGTACAGCTAATAAATAGCAGTGATGTTATTGTTATCTGATGTGGCACATTTACTCAATACAGAGGTCTGGAGAGAGCCAAGTATAATAGGCAGGGGGTTAAATCTGGTAACATCTGTCTGTTAGACAGCAGTGGCTTATACACAGACAGTAGTTATGATACAGTCACAGGACCACATGTTTCAGGCTTTGCCCTACAAGGGCATCCATACCCCTTATTATAGGAAAGTGCTGTAAAACCTTTTTAAGGTGTTCATGATATAAACCAATATGTGTATTTCTCTTGTGTCCATGATTGGTATGCATCTCTCTGATATCTGTCCTGGCATGTGTTCAGACATGACATGAGATGCTGCAATTTTTTATTATGTCCTTCATGCTCACAGACGTTACTTATTCCCAAAATAATTATGTTTTGTTTCACATGTCTTCATCCAGGTCTACTTCAGAAGACTGATAAATCAAAAGACTTAATCCCAAAATACTGAAAACTCAAAATACTGAAAAAAGCTTTAATGCATGGGGAAAGCCCTCTTGCACCCCTCAAGTGTGTGTGTGTGTGTGTGTGGGGGGGGGGTGCACCCCCAACACTCCCTGCTAATTATATATACCAACTGCAAGATTGCACAACAGTAGAGACAGGGCAAATTCCATCCTTCAGTATTTTGAGTTTTTAGTATTTTGGGATTCAGTCCTTTGGTTTGTCAGTCTTCTGAAGTAAACCCCTTCATCCAGACATTTCTTTATTATTGCTATTGTTTTAATCACACTATACGGCTTAATGGCAGGTGAGGGCTTCTGTTAATGTTTCTTACTGTATGGCATGCAACCAGGCCATCCGAAACTGTGTCCTCTGTTACAATACTTTCTTGTTTGTTGGTGCTGTTGAATTGCTGTTATGTTAATGTTCCCTGTAATTCCATATGCGCATGCCCAATATAACAATGTCTGAAATGATTACAAATTAGCAATGGAAAACTTGAAATCATGTAATAAAATCCAATCTGTGTTGTCATTTTCACTTAAGTGTTGAGTTTTATTATACTACCATTTAGCATTTTCATGACTATACACCCCTTTCCTATGGATGCCACTGACATTAGTTTGCAAAAACATGCCCGTTTCTGATGTTTGTGACATTAGAGCTGTAAGGTCTATTTGTTGTTGTTGTGTATACATACTCAGGTGGCGAACACAGCAGTCGTGTCAGCTTGCATACATAAATTCCCTGTGTATGCATCTGATATGCAATAACAGCAGTCTGTGCTTTCATCCCATAATATATCTTCCATCTTTGCTAACTGTTATCTCAACTCAGTATTTTATTAACATGTATATCGCATTTTAACTCCCTTTTGTTACATTGCAGAGTTACAACCCTATCCCATCCTTTGTTAGCATGTCTGTTTTTTTATGTGCATAAATCCTGTATTGTCATTGATGTTTTAATTATCATTAGATCAATATGACAGGATTTATGTTAGAACTATTTCATTGACTCTTCAACACATTTGCCTGTGGTATATGACAACACTTTACCTATTTTTCTTTCCTTTTGAATTATCATGCAGTGCGAATTATTATTCTTCCTATACAATTCTTCATTTAATTTCCCCTCCTTCACAATTCTTTCATTGTACTTGCCCTTAATGTTTCCATGCTACAGTGTGTGCCCATATCTTAGCTTTGCTTATAAGTAAGTTGTTTTGTTTACATTCTGTGGTCATGCATGCAAATGCATTTCCAGGCTCGCGAAGACTATTGCTGGCCATGAAAAGGTGCTTGCAAATGAGCAGGTGCTATGAGCAGCATGCGTATTTGACTGGTGCTGCCACTCATCGTGCTAACACCCTCACATCGTGTAATCCTAGAGCGCCACCTACACGATTGCTAAAGAATGTCAGGGTCTTTGTATGAATTTGTATAAAAGACCACTACAAAATTAACATCTATTATGTTATACTATATTAGGTAAAATGTTTCAGTTGTTCTCTGAGTAAATTCTGAACTAAACTACCCTGGGACTTACAGCAGTATAATTCTGATGAATATTTTATATGTTTTATCTTTTAAGCATGCTAGATCAAACTATTGTCTAAGTCATCCCTAGAAATATAGTGAAGACTTTTTTGGTTAAGATAGCAGAGTACAGAAAGCATAACTATGGATTTTAGACCCAGGTCTGCAGGTTTTCCAGGCTCATATTGATGTAATTGTATCGTTGCTATGTATTTTCTCATCTTACAAGTTAGGCAAGTAAGTGATTTGTCTTCCCCCTTCACCCATGAAGAACAAACACCTGTCAGCCATGAGAAATGTGTCCCTCTGTTTGCAGCACCCACACTTATGTATATGGGTACTCATTCCATTTAAGGATCAGGGTTCAAGGTCAGCCCAGGGAATAAATGACAGAACAAATCATAAAGGCTCAGACATTATTTTGTAAATCTTGTACTTTAATTTTTCTGTTTTTTTCCCCAGTGATCCCCTGCTGTGAAGAATCTTCTTTGTGTACATTCAGAGTCATGGTATTCTTTGAAAATTGCTGTTTTGAGTTTTGAGCCATTTAATGCATTCTATTAAGGTAAAAAAAAAAAAAGGTTTAACACAATGCCACTCAGAGGCTAAGATAAATATTTTGCACCCAGGTAGCGAGTGACAAACTTAGGGAAGCTTACATTTTTCACATACTGCATGTCCCTATAACCAAGAGGTTACAGTCATAAAACTGTGTGGCCTGATGCAAAATTGACTAATTCAGACCGCTTTTCTTTGCATTCCATCTGGCCAGAATGAAAAACTTCAACAATCTTTGGCTAGGCTGCTTTTTTTGCAAGCTGTGCAGCTTCTCCAAGTATAGGCAAACTATTGAAACATATGGGCAGCATCTTCGGGACAGGTCATGCTTTATGAAGTAAGGCACAAATGTTTAAGCTGTACAGGTAGCATACGTGCAAACATTAAAAAGAGAAATGGCAATGTAGTCTGGAATGGGAATTACTCAGTTCATTTCTGTATTCTTTAGACCAGCAGACTTATACACAAACCATTTCTCATGATAAAATTGCATACATTTCAGAAGACCTCACTGTACATTATAATACAAATAAGACAGATACTAAGAACTGTGTCCATTTCTTAGCTGCAGTATATGTGAGAAGTTATGCATTTCTGTGAGTGTCTATTTAATGGTAAACTCCCCCAAGTCATGCTTTGCACTTCCATATTGATCCTGTTGAGCTTTGTTAAGTGAAGTTATGATTCATTTCAGCAGCACAGTATGGATATCGGAACTAAAACCTTTTCAAGGATGGATGAAAATTTAATAACTGACTTCAACATTATTAAGAATCTAGTTTCATTACAAATCACCTCATGAATAATTCATGTTGCTGTATAGTTCTATGCGTGGGTGTACCCAGGCAAAAATCATTTTCTCTTGCAAAATAAAATACATTGTGGCAGAAGAGCAGAATAAAAAAGCATTTCACCAGTCCCTAGTAACATGATTTTACAGACCTGAATTGAAAATATCTGGCAATGGGCTTCTGAGCTGATAATTATTGCTTTATGCAGATGCAATACTTCTAGTGATCTTCCTCCTTTACAGAAAAAAAGAGCTTAAAACCAAATGGAACTGTCATTACGATCTCAACACCCCTTAACATACATACACACTGCCAACATGTATTGAGATAGTGGCACCTTTGATACATATTCTCAGCATAATAAACATTCAGATATCATATAGGCTCACATGTGTAAATAAGGCACAATAACTGAGCATTCTATATTGTAAAAAGTCCAGCAGATGCACTTAACAATTTCCTGCTGCCAGAAATGGGATACTTATACAAATTTAGGAAGGTTCCTCATTATCTTGATGGCAGGTGCTTTGAAATGTCTTCATGTGAGGAAAGGAGAGAATAAAGATGCTCAAGGGATTTAAGAATAGGCTATATAAGATACAATTAAGGGGTTTATAAAACTAAATTAAACACTTGATTGTTCTAAAGCCAAATAGATTTGAGAGAGAGAGAGAGAAGAGAAGAAAGGAACATTATGTTCCTGGAAGGAATAATCTATGAAACTGTATTTTTCCTTTTTTGTGATACAGTACATTTTCACGTTAGAAAGAAAGCAGAAGGTTCATAGACAAGTGTGAATTCATTTCTAAAATATAAGAAAAACAAAATAAAATAGCAAACATTAATAGATAACTTATACTACTAATTCAGGTTAAAGTTTTTTTCTCACGGTATAATATGCAAACTCACAAGTCTTCAAAAATAAGGTTAGTGCCTTGCAGTTTCCAGTCCTGGATATACTGCAATTCCAGTGTTTCAAAAAAAAATCTCAAAAATTAAGAAGTATTCTAGGATAGGCCCTTTTAAAAACTACATGTGAGAACTACACCAGCTTTTTATAACAACTCTGAGGTTACCTATATTTTTGTAAATAGTCAAATTTATATTTAGTTGTGAATTATGTATATATGCAACTCTTTCCTTGAAAAATGCTTACATTAATTT
The DNA here is from genome assembly GCF_019279795.1 of Protopterus annectens. NCBI lineage: Eukaryota > Metazoa > Chordata > Ceratodontiformes > Protopteridae > Protopterus > Protopterus annectens. Next base: position 1,382,292,265 of record NC_056728.1, on the reverse strand, counting down.
CATAATATTTAATATTTCAAACATGGATTTTTGATACTTCTGGGATTGAATTGTGGCACTGACAAATTGATTAAGAGGGATATAACAAAAGCTTTCTAGAGCACTGGAAGCTCAGCACTGTGTTAAAAATAAGAGTGTGGCATTATATTGGCAGAGCTTGGACCCACAATGAACTGTATACCGATAACAGGAAGACATGATAGAAAGCCAAGACATTAAAGTGTAGCAATGGTAAACAATGTGTATATGAAGTAGCAGCAAAAAACACCATATGTGAAGCTTTGCCATAAAATCAGTTGCATGTACAGCTATGCCAGAGTATATAAATGGGCAAAGAAAGAACAAAGAGTTTAATTGCATCATACCTACAAGTGTCAACTCTTTTTTTGGATATGTCCAAGGCATTTGACACAGTCTCACACCAAATCCTGCTAAACAAACTAAACCAATATCATCTATCAAATTCCACTCATACCTGGTTCCAAAGCTACTTAACTGACAGGTACCAAGCTGTGACATGGGAAAATTCTCTCTCTCCTCAGCTGCCCATAACTATAGGAGCCCCACAGGGTTCTATCTTAGGACCACTACTATTCATAGTCTTCACAAATGACCTCCATACCTCCACACAGCATGCATCTATAATTCAGTATGCAGATGACACTACCTTAATCTGTGCTGCACAAAACATTCCCACCCTCCTGCAAACAACTCAACTAGCATTCTCTGATGTTGAAATCTACCTTACCAAAGCCCAACTTATCCTCAATCCAAAGAAAACTCAGCTTATGATTATAACCAGTTCTAACAAAAACACTAACAGTCAATTCACTATCTACTCCACAAATGCTACTCCAATTGCTCCAGTGGCACAGGCTAAGCTATTGGGAATAACCATAGACTCCCACCTAAAATTTGATAGTCATTTCAACTTAACTATTAAAACAGTACATGCCAAACTGGGGTCACTCTACTGTATCAAACCATTTGTTACCAACAACACAAGATCAGCCATTGCTTGCTCCCAACTTCTATCCACCCTACTCTGTGCATCTCCCATTCTGACTAATCTCAACAAAACTGAACTAAGCAAAATTGAAGCCTGCTATAACAGAATTGCCCGCTTTGCTGCAAATTGCACATATAGAACTCATCACTGTACTGCTTTGAGACAGCTCCACTGGCTTGAACTGCCCAACCTCCTAACCTGCAATCAGCTCTGCCTCTGTCATTCAATCTATTACGTTCCCAATAAGTGTCCTGCCCTCAAAAACCTAGTACAACATCACTCAGCCAAAAGGCCTCTTAGATCATCAAGCAAACTACTACTAGAAGCCACCAACAGCTACAATAGCTTTGGAGATGCACTATATAGTAGTTCAGTGGTTAAAAAATGGAACTCTGTCCCTACTAGCATTCAAAACACATCATCTCAAGCCTCCTTTAAAGACCTCATCAGGCAACATCTCAAGGAAAGTTGGCAGTGCCATGATTGCTCCCCAGGCTTGTGAAAGCAGATAATATATACATACTAAATCTAGAGCACTTGATAATAGTTTTCAGTCTTACTCACAAACACTGGCTAATCTACAATGTATGTACTGTACCTGTGTACTATGTATGTATTCTACCTATGTTCCAAATTTCAGCTGTACACCACAAAGCTATCAATTACCTTTATTTTTAAAATTAATATTTTTTTGTTTGTTCTCTCCACTGTAACTGTTTATGTGCCGCATACGACTGTAAAAACATATCTCTTGTAATTTGTGTGTATACTGATCATGTCTAAATAACTAAATGTGTCTGTAATTTTTCTTTGTGGAACTTTTCTCCCCAGGCCTCTGCTGAAAAAGGGCCTTTTCGGCACAGTCAGACACCCCCGGTTAACAAATGTAAAATAAATAAATAAATAAATAAAATACATTTCATAAAAATACCATACTATGGACATGGGAGAAAGACATGAGAAAGATATAAACAGCTAGTGGTATATATATGGATCTGTACACAAAAAGGGGATACTAAACTGTGATATTGGAGTCAAATTTTGAAAACAATTTTATATTGAATAAAATATCAGGTTTTTTATGAAACACCTATGATTATCAGCAGTGTTAGGGCATATATAACATTATGGTCAGGGAGGGAACAAGACAGCCAAATAACTATGCATGTAACATGACCCATTCTTCCCTAAAAGGCTTCTAATGGATACTCAAACCTTCAATTCAAACAAGATGTTAAACTGAGGTCCCACCCACCTGAGTAGATGGTACTTGATTTATTCATTTAGTTGAAATTGTCCCTTTTCAGCCATGCCCCAGACTCCAGAAGAACAAAGTACATAGCACAATAAAAAAAATTGATAACAAAAATAAACATAGAGGAAGGGCTTGGTATAATGATTAAAGTCTTTATCTCACAAATACAGTGTACAGAATTTGATTCTGACCCCTGGTTATTGACTAGGCTTGCAAGAGTCTGCAGACTGATAGCCTAGTATTTATCTATGCAAATACATCATAAATGATGCAATAACAGGAAGGCACATAAAAAACTAAATGCAGATAGATATGCGGTAGCATGAAATAATACTTGCAATGCTGAAATCTGTACAATATTTACAGAGTGGTGTTCTTTAAGCAGACTGATACCTATATGTAGCACTTGTAAATACTCCAGTTACAGTATATCTACAAGCTTACAGCAACTTATCCAGTGTCGCAAAAAACAATTGCAGACAGCTTCTTCTAGTAGATGTTATCTGAAAACACATTTCTCCCACTAGTTAATTCCATGCTGCTGGCCCAACTTTAGTGATGACCTTTTCCGCTATGATTGTAGAAAAATGTGGTCTCATCAAAGTAATACCAACACCTTGACAATGAGTTTGATGCTTCTCTTATTTGTAAGGTTGATTTTAGTGGTGGGAGCAGTTACCTAGCATGATAATTTCAAACAACTGTGTGCTGAGAAGCTTAGTAGTTCGGCTAGTAACCAGTAGCTAACAAAATCTATTTAAGAGATTACAGTGGTAGGTATGCTTGTCAGCTAGAAACATAGACAACATATTTTAGTTTCCAATACCTATAGTTTGGGAGTATTCATGTTGGAGGTTGGTATAATAGTCAAGGTGTTTGTTTATAAACACAAGATACAGGGTTTGAGTCTCACTTTTGGAAGGTAAGCTGCCTAGACTTAAAATGGCCCACAAAGGCAGCTAGCCTAGTACTTACCCATGAACCTATAGATTGAAGTGTTAAAGGTATGGCATATTCAATTTTAGGAATGAGGGCATTCCTAGATATAGAAAACTCCATATATACACATATATATATATATATATATATATATATATATATATATATATATATATATATATATAAAGTCACAAATATCATGAATTTTCAAGAGGCTGAAGGTGTGAGACTGTGAGAATATCTTGAGATTTTCCACGAGATCCCATGCTGAACTGAGTGCTGTTGTGTTGCAGATTACCCAAATTGCTTCAGAATTTCTTTGTATTCACTCCAAAGAGTGTCCTTATATGGACACCTTGTTTTGGCTTTTATAAAATTGGAAAGGGCAAAGGCAGGATAGCTGGAAACAGTGAACAGGACAGATAATGGAAACAAAACTGGAACACTTTAAGCGAAATATGCACGAGGAGATGGAAAAGGATGGGTACTTTGTGTTTATTTTTTTTTTTTTTTGGATAGATCCCCAGTTTTCCATTTTGTTAACAAGGAAGTTGGGGAAAGAAGAAGGGTAGAGAGTGTAGGAGAGAGGATTAAGGAAGAGCTAAGGATTTTTATGGACAAAAACACTGAATGTAGACAAGACAGACAGGAACATTATTGTGGGCTGACAGTGGGAGGGGATTCAAGACAAACAGATGGCAGTCAAAAAGCGATAGTGAGGAAATCTGGGAGGCAGCATCCACACTGGTTCAGAGGACCTCAAATTTTACCCCATCCTGATGTACCACCAAGAATTTCTCTACCTGAAACAAAAGTTCTAGGCGAGACCAGAGACAATCTCCAACAAGGTACAGACAATTTGTTTGAAATTATTTCAAGAAATTTTAATAATCCATTTTATAACAGTGATTTAAAAGATATTGTCAACACAGCCAGCCTGTTTGAGTCTATCACTGTTTCTTTAAACAATTAGAAGTACAAACTGGAAAATTTAGTAATGAAATATAAGTCTTGGCAATATGAGATTCTGTACCTTGAGGAATGTATAGACCTTGAATGTGCTCCTTTTGGCCTTAGAGTGTTTACATTTCCAAATGGAGTAAACACAGGTGATACTTTATACAAGGACTGAGTAAAAATATTCAGTGACACAGGCATTAACTTGATGAAACTTTTATTAGCAGATTACAAATTCAAAGTCATAGGTCTGAAAGAAACTATATGAGTATTAGACAAAAAAGTAAAACAGGGTCCATCTTTTATTCAGTTTGAAACACTTTACAATAGTATTGCAGTGAAAGCTGACAGGCTGTCTGCAACTATCATCACCAGGAAGAACAAGTTGAAAAGAGATTTGGAGGCATACAGTAAGGGTACAGCATATCTGTTAAAGAGCTTGAACATAGCAACTAATGAGGTGTTACAAATACACCTGCAAATACTACTTCTCCCTCTATTGAAAGTATTCCGCACTATTTCTAATAGTGTTGCACCACCTGCTGCATCGGCAAGCAATGCATCCTTACAGACACTACCCCCAGTCCTCTCCCTGGCTCTTTTTTTTACTGCATCCTTTGGGAAACATCAGGACACCAAAATGGAAAGCAAGAGGAAAAATTCAAAACAAGGGGAAGGGGAAATACAACAGAAAGAAGAAGTGATGACAAATGTTCAACCATTTCAAAAAGTTTTAAATTTATGTAATTTTGCATTGGATGAATCTCCAAACTCTAGATCCCATGCAATTTGGTTTTGTGAAAGGTAGATCATGGCTGGTCAACCTGGTTGACTTCTTTGAGTCAGTCACCAGATCTGTGGATGAGGGGAAGGCAGTTCATACAGCCTATCTCGATCTGGCCAAGGCCTTTGATACCATTCCCTACTCAGAAATTATTGATAAACTCACCAAACTAGGCATCAACCCCTATATCACAAGGTGGGTTGCAAACTAGCTTACAGATAGAACCCACAGTATGAAAGTAGCAGACTCAAAGTCAGACTGCTGGACCAGTCATGAGTGGAGTCCCACAGGGATTGGTCCTGGGTCCTCTCCTGTTTGGCATCTACTTCTCAGAAGTCCAGGCCAACATGGAGGGACTCTGGCTGACCATGTTCGCAGATGACTGCAAGCTGGGAGCCATTATTAACTTTCCAAGTGATGTAGACATCCTTTCAGAAAGGCCTCACTGAGACCAATGGCTGGTGTTGAAACCATGGCCTTAAGCTTAATGCCAAAAAATGCATTGCCATTCTCTTTGGGAAAAACTCAGTTCCCACTAATTATCACATCAGTGGGAGCCCACTGAACACTGAAGGGGTTATAAGAAATTTGGGGGCACAGGGTGACAGCAACCTCTCCTTTGACCACTACATTGCCAGTGTGGTCAGAAAGTCCTTCTATGTGGCACATCTCATTACCAAGGGTTTTGCATCCAGGAAGAAAGAGGTCATCATCTCTCTCTACTCTTTCCTCATTAGGCCAATCATTGAGTATAATGCCCCATTTAGCATGTACCTCACTAGACACCTGCAACAGCTGGAAAGGCCACAAAATTACCTCATAAAGAGGATCCTAAGGCATAAACACATGTCCTACACAGACAGACTCAAAAAAACACCAGCTATTCTCTGTCTCACATCGTCTACTGAGAGGTGATCTCTGCTTGACTTACAAAGCCATGTCTGACCCTACTCTGTTAGAAATGCTACATCTAAAGAAATCTAAATCCCTCCACACCACACACTTCAGAGACCTCAACCTCATTACCACAATCAACAGAACATCCTGGAGGGACAGGTTCATAACCCAGAGACTGCCCATACTCTGGAATAGACTTCCTATACTTGTCAAGCAGAGCACGTCACTGGCTATCTTCAAGAGAAATCTTGATGAGTGGATGGGAAATAGAGAGTTCACCCCGGGGATCACTGCAGTGGCTCTACTTGATACTGGGAACTAACGTTGGGTGGCATAATGCCAGGGTACTTCTATGGGCTAGGTTTGTAAAGGCTCCAGGGCCATTAGCCTAGTACACACCTATGAACCTATAAATGTTGCTGGTTAAACAAAGGATTTACTTTTATTCCATCACAGATGGCTAATGTTACACAAACAATTGTTGATCTAAAACTATATGTACGCAAATTGAATTTGCAATATATATTGAATAACATTCCACAGTTTGATACCAACAATAATAACAAAAATATAAAGAAGAAAAGCACATGCAACCCTACATTGTACAGTACCCATCAAGTGTTTCACAATCTATGCCAAGAGGATTTCCATAACAAATTGAGTACTAAACTGAAAGGCCACAATTTAACAAAAGATGAGAGAAGAGCACTTAAAGAATTGTCCAAAAATGAAGACCTACGGATCATGCAAGCAGATAAAGATGGCACCACTGTAGTAATGAATAAAAGTGATTATGTGCAAGCTATTTTATATCTACTTAGTGATAAAAATTGCTATGAAGAGACCACAAAGGAGAGAATATCCAGAAGTTTCTACACAATAGACAATGAATTGTTCCTACTTATTCAGCCAAGGAGAAGGTGATGGAGAGACTTATGCTTTTTACAAGTAGAACTTCCTAAGATGGCCCTACTTTTCAGTATTCTGAAAGTGCACAAAAAACAAAGAGAACTCTCAGTTTAAACCACTGGTTGCCACAGATCAATAAAAGACAGAGCCAATCTCCTAATTTTGGACCACCTTCTCAATCCCATTGTACAGTCCACAAAACACTATCCCAGAGACTCTTGGCATCTGTTGGAATTACTCATAGATGTTGAACTTCCTGATGATGGGTGTATTTTGGTGACATTGAGCATTGCATCCCTTTACACTAGTATCAAACAGCAAGTTGGGATATAATCTGTCAGAAAGTATTTAAACAACTATACTAAGTTTCACCATGAGTTGATCGACACCATCTGAACTTTCATGGAATTAGTATTAGAAAACAATTTCTTCACATTTGTTGGTAGGTTGTATAAACAGAAAATAGGGATAGCCATATGTGCTAGATTGGCCCAAGTGTTTGCAAATTTTCTCATGGCTTGGTGGGAGCAGGAACACTTGAAAACCCACCACCTCTTTTCTATAGTCATCTTTTATAAAAGATACCTTAATGACTTGATTTTTATATGGAGTGGTAATGCTGAAGAGTTCCAAGTTTTTCTTGGTTTTCCTCAATAACAGCACTTCTTTTTTGAAATTTACTGTTGATGGTTATGGAATGTTAGTCAACTATTTTGACATTCAGCTATCATTGGACTTGGTCACACACCAGATTAAGAGTAAGATATTCAGAAAAGCAACTTTTGTGAATAAATACCGGCACAAAAAGTCTGCATCTACAATACAAGAAACAAAAGTGTAAATTAACAACTTATTCATTTGAGCAGATTAATGACATCATTTTCCTACAAGAATCAGCAATTGTGCAAACTTTTTTTCTGAAATGTGGATATGATTTTGATTGGCTGACTAACATAAATCAAGCAATTTCATTGCTCAGAAATGATAAAGCTAAGCCAGTCTGAAGCAAGACTCAGAATGACCAGTCATTGGTGGAAGTACACACATCCACTGAAGAATAGAGTGCAAAGAGCAGATATAGAATGACTTTTCCTCTACCAATCACTTTAGACATTTCTCTTATCAAGGAAATATTGCAAGAGAATTGGAAAGTAATTCTTGGAAATCATGAACTAACACAAATCATCAGTGAATAGCCTATATACACCTACAAAAGAACTTTTAACATCAAATCCATCCTAGAAAGAACAGTATGATTATGGTGAACATTTGATTCATAGTTCTTTTAAATGTGGAAAATGTAAGCAATGCAGGTACATTAACAATTCTTCTATCATTCGTATTATAGCCCGTGATTTTTCTATGTGGCCAAAGGAATGATTTGATTGTAATTCCAAAGGGGTGGTGTATTATGTACAGTGCAAGTCTTGCTAGTGTTTCTATGTAGGAAAAACAATCAGAAAGTTTGCTAGAGGAATTTATGAACATAACCTAGTGATAAAAAACAGATGAAAATAACATACTGGCAAGACACTCAAAAGTATGTTTGTGTTTCAAAAAATTCTCTTTCACTGTTTTAGAAGCTATCAGTACTAGTGAATTTTCAGGGGACTACAAAACTTGCTCATGAATGCTGTGAGTCATACTGGCAGATTAAACTAAAACTAAGAGTGGACAAGCATCCTGGTCTTAATGACAGTGTAAATATAAAATGCTTTTGGTCTACTCAAAAACTATAAAATATTTTGATCATTCTCTGCCAATAAATTATAGTTTTGTAGTGATAACGTATGTTCAACACTTTTTAACATTTTATTGGACATAAGGAAGTCAGGAAATTGATTGAATGCAATGATTAGGTGAACGAATGTCATGTGAGTTTCAGGTAGTATTTTTAAACTGGAAGTTTTTTATGTTTTCATGTTTTGCAGAAGTTCTGTGTTATATTAAATAGAACAAAAGCACTAAACTTATATTATTGAGTCCAAGTTCTCTCCTTTACTGGTTTGCAGAACTGGATCTTTCAGTTTGCTGTCCTTTGAATTCTACGCTGTTCAGTTTTGTTTTGTGGATTTCTTATGGGACATGATGCAGCTTCTCTGTGGTAGGGCATGTGCAGTATGAAAAAGGACAAGTCATAGCCCTACAACCTGAGAGGGTGAGGGCCTGGCTCAGGCTGCCATAGGAATGCGCACACTACATACACAAGCTATAGTATGCTCAGAGAATGGTATGCTGCACGTCATCTGTGAAACATGCATGTGCATAAGCAAAAGTCAGCTCATCCACGGTAATAGAAATGCAGCTACACCAATAAGAGTGGTTACACATGTGCACTACAGTGTGACTCAAAGAACTAAGTGCAGCTTAGCCTCATTTGCATAAAAAAATAAAGATGACCACATTTATCACAATCGTTTACATTGCAATCAACAAAATATTCTTCAGTGTACTATGGTCAGAAAATTAAAATAAAAAACACTGCCAAGCTATGGTCAAGCAGTAAATAGACTTTTAATAGTACAAGACAATTTCAAAAAAGTGCTTTTGTCAAAGTACCAGACTTCATCAGATAAAATACATTGTACACCCCCTTTTCCTTTTATAATACATTCAATTAAACCTTCAATTGCTCAACTAATCAACTCTTAAGGGAACAGGACAGTAAAATGAATATTAATACAAAAGAATAATACAATACAAGAGAGACAGGTCATAGATATAAATACATCCAAAATACAACTTTATAAAGCAATGCACACTATAAAAACTGTTTATAAATAATTATTTCCTATTTATAATTTCCCTGATTTTAATACTAAATATACTACTAACTGACATTGTATTATTTATTCCAGGGTATCGAATGGCATTTAATCTTATTTTCCACAGAAACTATTTCTTTTCCAAATAAGATTCCCAGTCCCCTTCTATAACATCAGTGGGGACCTTCTCAAGCACAAAAAACATTTTTTTTAAATCTTTGCATTCAGTGCTGTGCTTGTATAGGGCATTTCTAATGTCCTTCACTGCATCCATATGTTCATAAATTTGCTGTCTTAATGGCCTCTCCATCTTATCAACATAGAACACAGTACAGGACATACATTGTGCAAGATAAACCACACCAACTGCTGCAGATGAATCTCCCATTTCCACTCAAGACCCTGGGATAAGATGCTATGGTAATGCTATAAACCAACACTTTTTGACATCCTAGCTTCCTTATATTCCTGTTTTTTATTGCTTTCAACTAATTTTATTTCCAATTTCACCCCTCTTATAAACACATCTAGGTTATTGTCTAAACTTATTGGTCAAATCAAAACTAATAAAAATACTAGTCCAGTTTTTATTAATAATATCCTGAACTTTCTATACACATATGTCAATGCCATGGCTGTTTTATAATCAATTTCACATTCACTCTGGATTTTAATCATAAAACTAGAATCATTAAAAATCAGTTTAAAATCAGTTTAAAGTGTCCGTCTTTCACTGATCACATAATTCATTATATTGTCAATGAAATCTACAGGGCAAGCTCTTTCTCTAAACATCCCTGTAAGCTTTTTAGCCTCAGTTCCAAATACTTCATCTTCTGAAACCAAATTGACCTTTAACCAAATTCCTTTTTTGTCATACCAGATGGGAAGTGATAAAATGTAAATAACTATTGCACCAAGAGTCCTTAACATAAATATTAGATGAAAAGTTTCCTTTTCCAAAATTCTTAATTAGAGCAAAATCTAAATAATTAATTTTATGCAAACTATAATCCATACTAAATTTAAAAAAATCCACTGTGTTAAAATTGATTCAGTCTATCCACTGAACCTTTCCAAATAATAAGTAAATCATCCAAAAACCTATAGTTAGAACTAATGTTGTTGTTTGTCTTTTCGGCTTTTCCCGGTTAGGGGTCGCCACAGCGGAACTCCGGTCTGCTAATGATTGGCAGTAGATTTTTATGGTGCTGAGTTGCCAGCCCAACACCCAACCTTCAGCAAAGGCATGCCCATTCATGCATGTCTTTCGGAGGCCACTCGACCATGGGGAGGACATGCAGACTCCACACAGAAGGCACTCCAATCGAGAATCGAACAAGAGAACCTCTTGCTGTGAGGCAACAATGCTACCGCTATATAACTAGAATATTCACTATTGAATACACGTTTAGACTCCAAGAACCATAATATTATATTTGAAAAAAATGGTGCTGCTACAGCACCCATCACAACACCTCTAGTTTGTTTGTAATAATCTCCCTCAAAGTATAAGAAATTACTATAGATCACCATCTTCATAAAATTCACCAAGAATTAACTTTTGTATTGTTCATCTTTGTTCCAATATATAAAGCTTTCCTGAACCACTCAAGTCCCAACTTATGGGGTTTGACCAAACATAGGTCCTTGACACCTACAGTTACCAAAATCAGATCCTCGTCATATCTAAGTTTACTAAGTCCTTTTAAGCAATGCCAAGGATCATGTAAGACATGCTCTTTGTCATCAAAAAAGGCCTTCAAACATTTGTCAATATGTTTTGCTAAAGGTTCAGTTTTGGATCCCCCCGATGCCACTATGGGTCTTAATGGGGGAATTCTCTATACATTTGTGCACTTTGGGAATGCCAAATATTGACGGGGAGAGGAGTTTATTAACTTCCAAGAATCTAAATTCAACTTACGTAATTTCATTGCTAATCAGTCCATCATACAACTTCCTATGTATTTTATTATATGATATATTAATCTCATTACATGAACTACTTCCACGGTGGTGCAGCGGTAGCGTTGTTGCCTCACAGTAAAAGGTTCTCCTGTTCGATTCTCAGCTTGGGTTGGGAGTGCCTTCTATGTGGAGTCTGTATGTCCTCTCCGCGGTCAAGTGGGCGTTTGAAAGACATGCGTTGAATGGGCGTGCCTTCGTTGAAGGTTGGGCGTCGAGCTAGCAGCTCGACACTATAAAAAACAACTATCAATCATTAGCGGACCGGAGTTCCGCTGTGGCGACCCCTAGCTGGGAAAAACCAAAAGAACAGCAACAACAATCTCATTATATGAACTCACCTGAAATTATTAAAATACTCATATATTTTGCTTACATAGTCAATGCAATTCATCAAAACTATCCAGCTTCATAATTCTAAGGTTTCTATTACTGACCAGTTCATTTGGTAAAGTTATATTTTGTATGTATTTATATTTATTTAATGACATGGTTGTCTTGTATTGTATTATTCTTTTGTAATTAAATTCTTTATACTGTCCAGTTCCCTTAACAGTTGATTAATTGAGTAATTGAAGGTTTAAGTGAATGTATTATAAAAGGAAAAGTGGGGTGTACAATGTATTTTATCTAATGAAGTACTTTAACTGATGAAAGTACTTTTTTTTTAAATTGTTTTGTGCTATTGAAAGTCCATTTACTGCTTTTCTGTGGCTTGGCAGTTTTTTTTATTTTAATTTTGTGACTGTAGTACACTGAAGAATATTTTGTTGGTTATTTTGTTGTGTTTTTCTGGAAATATAATATTATAGTTCTGGGAGATCAAATATGTAATCAATAGTGAATATTCTAGTGAGGGGCGGCCGCTGTGGTGCAGCAGTTAGCATTGTCACCTCACAGCAAGAGGCTCTCTGGTTCGATCCTTGGTTGGGGTGCATTCTGTGCGGAGTCTGCATGTCCTCCCTGTCATTGCGTGGGGTTTCCTCCGGGTGCTGTGGTTTCCTCCCACATCCCAAAGACATGCTGTAGGTGGATTGGACACTCTAAATTGGCCCTAGGTGTGAGTGCATGTATGTGTGTGCCTTCTGTGGAAGGTTGGATGCCAGGCTGGCAACTCAACAACATAAATCACCACTGCCAATGATGAGCAGACAAGGTAATCTGCTGTGGCACCCCCTAACCTGGGAAAGAAGAAGAAGAAGTGAATATTCTAGTGATATTAGTTCTTACTATAGGTATTTGAGTAAGTTACTTATTATTTGTAAAGGTTCAGTAGATAGACTGAATCAATTTTATAATTTTAGTAATGACACAGTGGAATTTTTGAAATTTACTATGGATTATAGTTTGCACAAAATTAATTATTTAGATTTTATTTTAATTAAAAAATTTAGAAAAGGAAAATGTTCATCCAATATTTATTGTAAGGACACTTAGTGCAATAGTTATTTACATTTTAGTCGTGCCCATCCAGTATGGCTTCTTCTTCTTTTGGCTGTTCCTGTTAGGGGTTGCCACAATGGATCATCTGTTTCCATGTCTTCTGAATCTTGCTCTGTCACATCAGCCACCTGCCTGTACTCTTTCACCACATCCATAAACTTTATCTTAGGCCTTCCTCTTTTCCTCTTGCCTGGCAGCTCCATCCTTAGCATCCTTTTCCCAATATACCCAGCATCCATCCTCAGCACATGTCCAAACCAATGCAATTTCACCTCTCTGGCTTTGCCTCCAAACCTTCCAACCTGAGCTGACCCTCTAATATACTGATTCCTAATCCTGTCCATCCTTGTCACACCCAATGCTAATATTAACATCTTTACCTCTGCCACCTCCAGCTCTGACCCCTGACTTTTTGTCACTGCCACCATCTCCAACCCATATAACATAGCTGGTCTCACTACCCTCTTGTAGACCTTTCGTTTCACTCTTACTGGTACCAGTCTGTCACAAATCACTCCTGACACTCTTCTCAACCCAATCCATCCTGCCTGTACTCTCTTCTTCACCTCTCTTCCACACTCACCATTACTCTGAACTGTTGATCTCAAGTATTTAAACTCATCGACCTTCGCCAACTCTACTCCCTACATCCTCACCATTCCTGTATCCTCCCTTTCATTCACACACATATATTCTGTCTTAGTCCTGCTGACCATCATTCCTCCCCTCTCTAGAGCATATTTCCACCTCTCCAGGGTCTCCTCAACCTGTTCCCTACTCTCACTACAAATCACAATGTCATCCACAAACATCATAGTCCACGGGGACTCCTCTCCTCTCTGATCTCATCTATCAACCTGTCTATCACCATTGCAAATAAGAAAGGGCTCAGAGCTGATCCTTGATGTACTCCCACCTCAACCTTAAATGCATCCCTCACTCCTACCACAGACCTTACCACTGTCACACTACCCTCGTACATATCCTGTACCACTCTTAAATACTTCTCTACCACTCCCGACTTCCTCATACAATACCACAACTCCTCTTTAGGTACCCTGTCAAATGCTTTCTCCAAGTCCACAAAGACACAATGCAACTCCTCCTGACCTTCTCTGTACTTCTCCATCAACACTCTCAGACTGAACATCGCATCTGTAGTGCTCTTTCCTGTCATGAAACCATGCTGCTGCTCACTAATCATCACCTCCCTTCTTAACCTAGGTTCCACTACTCTTTCCCATAACTTCATGCTGTGACTGATCAAGTTTATTCCTCTTTAGTTACTACAGCTGTGGACATCACCCTTATTCTTAAAAAAATTGGTACCAAAACACTTCTCCACTCCTCAGGCATCTTCTCACTTTCCAAGATTTCATTAAACAATCTGGTTAAAAACTTCACTGCCATCTCTCCTAAACACCTCCATGCTTCCACAGGTATGACATCTGGACTAACAGCCTTTCCATTCTTCATCTTCTTCATAGTAGTCCTTACTTCCTCCTTGCTAATCAATTGCACTTCCTGATTCACTATTCCCACATTATCCAACATTCTTTCTCTCTCATTCTCTTCATTCATCAGCCCCTCAAAGTACTCTTTCCATCTGCTCAACACACGCTCCTCACTTGTAAGTACGTTTCCTTCATTATCCTTTATCACCCTTACCTGCTGCACATCTTTCCCAGCTTGGTCCCTCTGTCTAGCCAATTGGTACAGGTCCTTTTCTCCCTCCTTTGTGTCCAACCTTTCATATAACTAGCCATACGCCTTATCCTTAGCCTTTACCACCTCTGTCTTCGGCATGCACCTCATCTCCTTATACTCCTGTCTACTTTCTTCATCTCTCTGACAATCCCATTTCTTCTTTGCCAACCTCTTTCTCTGTATACTCTCCTGTACATCCTCATTACACCACCAGGTCTCCTTGTCCTCCTTCCTCTGTCCAGATGTCACACCAAGCACCTTTTCTAGCTGTCTCCCTTACAAGCTCTGCTGTAGTTACCCAGCTATTCTGTAACTCTTCACTGCTACCCAGTGCCTGTCTTAACTCTACCCTGAACTCCACTTCACAATCACCCCTTTTCAGCTTCCACCATTTGATCCTTGGCACTGCCCTCACACTCCTTCTTCTCCTGTTCTTGATCATCAACGCCATCCTACAGACCACCATTCTTTGCTGCCTATCTACACTTTCCCCTACCACCACTTTACAGTCTCCAATCTCCTTCAGACTGGCCCTCCTACACATGATATATTCCACCTATGTGCATCTTCCTCCACTCTTGTACATCATCCTATGCCCCTCTCTCTTCTTAAAATATGTATTTACCACAGCCATGTCCATCCTTTTTGCAAAATCCGCTACCATCTGTCCTTCTGCATTCCTCTCCTTAACACCATACCTACCCATCACTTCCTCATCCCCTCTGTTCCTTTCACAAATATGCCCATTGAAATCCACTCCAATCACCACTCTCTCACCCTTGGTTACACTCACCACCACTTCATCCAACTCACTCCAAAATCTTTCTTTCACATCCATCGCACACTCAACTTGCCGAGCATATGCACTAGCAACAATCATCATCACACCATCAATTTCCACCTTTATAAACATCACTCTATCTGACACTCTTTGCACCTCCAAAATACTCTTGGCATTCTGCTCCTTTTGGATAACCCCTACCCCATTTCTCCTCCCATCCACACCATGATAGAACAATTTGAACCCACATCCAATGCACCTGTTCCTACTCTTCTTCCATCTGGTCTCTTTCACGCACAATATATCGACCTTCCTTCTCTCCATCATATCAGCTAGATCTCTCCCTATACCAGTCATACTGCCAACATTCAAATTGCCCATTCAACATTCAATGGCAAAAAATGAATTTGGTAAAAGGGCTATTTGTACTATTTTCCAGGATGGTTTCAGAAAGAAGAGGTATTTGAAACTGAGGCTAAAAAGCTTAGGGGGATATTTAGAGAAAGAGTTTACCCTGTAGATTTGATTGACAATATAATGAATTATGTGATCGGTGAAAGACAGGGATGCTTTAAACTGATTTTTAGTGATTCTAGTTTTATGAATAAAAAGCAGAGTGAAAGTGAAATTGACTATAAAACAGCCATTGTATTGACATATGGGAATGGAAGCAAGGAAGTTCAGGATATTATTAATTAAAACTGGAATAGAATTGTGTTAGTTTTGATTTGACCCATAAGTTTGGACAATAACCTAGAGTTGTTTATAAGGGGGGAGAGGTGGAATTTGAAAAAAAATAGTTAAAAGCAATAAAAAAACAGGAATATAGGCAAACTAGGATGTCAAAATGTGGTGCTTGTCCACAGTGTTGGTTTATTTATGAAGCTTCCAGCATTACCACAGCAAGTTATCCTAGGGTCTTGAGTAGAAATGGGAGATTCAGCTGCAGCAGTTGGTGTAGTTTATTTTGCACAATGTATGTCCTGTACTGTGTTCTATGTTGATAAGACGAAGAGGGCATTAAGACAGTGAATTTCTGAACATATGTGTGCAGTAAAGAAGAAGCACATTAGAAATGCCCTATACAAGCACAGCATTGAATGCAAATATTTAAAAAAAAAATTGTTTTTTGTGCTTGAAAAGGTCCCCACTGATGTTAGAGGAGGGGAATGGAATCCTATTTGAAAAAGAAAGGGTTGCTGTGGAAAATAAGATTAAATGCCACTCAATATCCTGGAAGAAATGATAAAATTTCAGTTAATAGTGTATTAGTAATAAAATCAGGGAAATTATAAATAAGAAATAATTATTTATAAACAGTGTTTATAAACAGTTTTTATACTATGCATTGTTTTATAAAGTTGTATTTTGCATGTATTTATATTTATTTAATGACCTGGTTTTCTTGTATTATATTATGTATTATGAATATTCTTTTAACTGTCTTGTTCCCTTAAGAGTTGATTAGTCGAGTAACTGAAGGATTAATTGAATGTGCTATAAAAGGAAAAGGGGGTTACAATGTATTTTATCTGATGAAGTCTGGTACTTTGACAAAAGTGCTTATTTTTTGAAATTGTCTTGGACTATTAAAAGTCTGTTTACTGCTTGACCATGTCTTGGCAGCATTTTTTATTTTAGTTTTAATCTTTTACACACTGCCATTTTAAATGCTACCGGGCTCCATGTTTATGCGACAGGCGAAGGAAAAGCTCAAATTCCTTTAAAAGAGTTACAAGTTACACAGTTGCCATTAAATTAATAAAACATGAAATTATTAATGTATTTCAATGTGATATCTTCAGGATTAGCCTCTGATTTACTTGTAAGACAGAAATATTTCAATACTGGTCTGCTTGTACCTGAAAGATTTTGGAACGTGTAAGGTGCCATTTTTTGGTGCTGTCTACATTTGTGAAGTGGTTTAGTGTAGACATTGGTCACTGGCAATGGATAATGCCCAGGGCCATTCTACAGGCTGCCTTCATTTAACTAAGGAATGACATGTGTGACAAATTAATTAATTAATAATCCGTGTGCCGTGCCCTTACAGCAAACACTTGTAGGCGTCTATTTTACTAGTCCTGAAGAGGAATGCAGAACACAGAAACACTTCTGCAAAGAAAACTCAAACCAAGTACTCAGAATTAATGATTCACTGTGCTGATGATACTTTTTGTTAATTATGCAGTGACATGCATGATGCATAATTGTAAAAATCTGCATACATGTGAGGAAGGTGTAATTGTTGCCTGACACGTAACACGTTAGAAAGACTGCAACAGTAGGGAACAAGACACAGGAGAGAGAACTTCAATCCTAATGAAGATCACATCTGTATGGATGCTCTGAGGACATATTGAAAATGCCTTTTTGGAAAAGGAGTGAAAAAACAGATAAAGGGAGAGAAGGCGTGGAATCAAGTAGAGTCTAATCTAAGTACTGCAGTGGGAAGAAACCACCACGTGTGGCACACTGCAAGGAAAGAGCCAATAACATGGTGGGACATAGTAGGACACAAGTTTGGCAGAATGCAATTATCCACAGCAGCATTGATGGTGGTCCTTCTAGTTCTACCTGTTATGCCAGGTGAGGGATACCTTCTCTTTTTGTAAGGGCTGATAACTTTGATATGGATAGGGGTGCTGCTGGGCTCATCAGAGGTAGTGTGGACAACTGTAGTTTCAAACTCCTGCTAAAACTACATTCAAGGTTAGTGTGTAGACAGTTTTACTAAATTCTGGTGAAATGTTCTTGGAATTATACATGTGCACATATCATTTCTGCATGTCTCATCATCAGGTACACTATCAACATCAGGTATAGCACAGACTCAACAGACACTGCATAGTAATTGAGTGCATCATACTTTTATGGAAAAATCATTCTGTCACAGGTCACATTAACCATATCTTAACATACTTATTCACAGGGTCAGCACCAGAAGCAACCGTGTCCTGTGTTTCAGCACAGCAGGATGATGTTGACAATGATGCTATGACTCTCATGCTCATGACACAGCCTGAAGACAGTGACACATAGTCTCAAAGTGTGCTGGCAGGACAACCCCTCCCCCCACACACACACAGCATGTATAAATCTCCATAGACAGTGACACAGGTTTACACTGTCACCAGAATGAGGAAATGACATTATGAAGCACCATGTAGGTCAGCACCTGTTTCCCTTGATGAGGAGACTAACCTTTCAGAGATAGCAGTACCCACCATCACACCTGTACTCAGAGGTGCCAGGCAAAGACGTTTTTCACAGTTAGCCCTAGAGACACTCAATGCATTGGCTGCCCAGTATCAGATGTGCCATGACATAGTTCAGGCACAGGTTGTTGCCACTGAGATTCAGGTGGAGATGGTTAGATTGCTGCAGAGTACACATGAGGAAGTACTAGTACATGGGAATGGTGGAAGTCAGGGACAAAGCCATGATGATCCTCATGTGTATTATGGTTACACACATGGCATCCGTGTCAGCCTCCATGTGCACACTGGTAGAGACCTACCAGACACACACAATGGGAACACAGCTGGACATGAATGAAGGACTGTGTGAATGTGTGTTAGATGAGTTGGCTAGACACCATGTGTATCTGAAGAACACGCTGGAGAAGAAGGCAGGCAGGTGTCATCAGACTTGTAGAACACATGGTAGAACCTTTTAGTCAAGGCCAAGGTGTAGATCTCGCAACACTCTTAGATCAATGTCAGTAGGTTCCTTACATTGAATAGATCTTGTCATTGAAGCAACTCAGCATAAAACTCACACACTAGTACTTGCTCAAGGTCTATGGAGCATCACCCAAGCTGTCCTTAGGGGTCATTGTGTATGACACATTCTAAATATAAGTGAAATTTTCAGCATCGTTAACACTTAGAAATCACATTTCAGACAGGTCCAAAGATGTGTTTTTTCCTTGCATCTGAAAAAAAAAAACAATAAACATACAATAGCAGGAGAAAAACATATATAAAAACAGACTTCATTTCTCCATGGCAAGTGTTTTGTTTCCTCTGCTCAGGTAAATTCATCATACTCTGTAAGTGACAACACAGTGAAACAATCACAATATAGTCCTGAACCTGTTTCATAGCACCTGATATTCAACAGTACACTGAAAGCCTGACAGTATAAGTACCACTTGTGCCACTGACTTCTCATCACTGGACACAAGATTATAGCTCATACCTCAGGAAAAAACATTTTTATTGAAATCAAGAGAATTGTCTGATGTATGGTTCAAGTTCAACAGGCACCTCTCTGCACAGCCCACAAGTAAACCTGCATGTATCACATATTATATGAGTGACTTCCCACAGTCACATAGTAAACATCATGGCCCATAGTTGTAGACTTGATGCTGCCTCTTTGCTTGCACAGCCGCATACCATACACAAGCCTTCTGAAGTGGTTGCCTTGTGATTATAGTTTTAACCTTTTTAATTTCTCCAAGTCTTTTGGGTTTCTAATACCATGATGGGAATGGATCCCATTCCTAAGTCAAAGTATCATTAAAGTTCATGAAATTAGTATTGTTTCAAGTCTTTGATGTTAGCCAGAAGTGCTCTTCGCAGCACCCGTAATGTGCCCAATAATGACTCCTGCAATTCATACTGAGCTACATGTATCAGTAACATATCTTAGTATGACTGTAAATTCTTTTTTACAAAGCCCATTGCTCCTACTACTTTTGGTAGTGTCTGGGTATCTTTCTTACACATTGCCCTCATTTCTGCCTGCAAATCCTGGTATTTTATGACTTTGTGTCTCTCTGTATATAAGACACTGTAGTTACTGGGTGTAGTAATTTCAAAGATCAATGCTAGTTTTTTCCTCTTTTCATGGACTACTGTATCTAGTTTTCTCACATCTATTTTTGAACTGTTGGTAATGGGTGATCCCATGTGATATAAACTTCATAATTTTCTATAATGCTTTGTGGCTCATGTTTCCAATATTTGTCAGCTACTTCACTATTATAATGTTTGCAAAATCCCCAGTGCAATTGTCTTGCCACATTATTATGCCTTTCAGTATACAGTCCTTCTGCCATTAGTATGTCACAACCAGCAACAAGATGTGCAACTGTTTCCAGTTCTGTTTTACAAAACTGACATTTGTCTGTTTCTCCTAAATTTTCAATGGACTTTGCAAACAGACGTGTATGTAGTCCACTATCTTGGGTTGCCAATTACCAATGTGTACGTAGTTCACTATTTTGGGCTGTCAATTTTTGTCTATTGGCTCCTTAACCATTCCTACATTCAATCTTGACCAACATGATGTTGTTTCAAGAGTTTTCTGTGCTTGCAACTATATTTATGCATTTTCCAGATTTCTTGTCTTCTCATCTGATCCTTCATCTTACATTCTTTTGCTTTTTGGCACATGCAATTGCTCCATAATTTTTATCTATTTCTGATTTGATTTCCATTCCTGCTTGGCACGATATGCTACTGCTAGACTAAGCAGGAAAGTCATCTTAGACTTATTCGCCTCATGTTTTAAAACTTTCACTACATTTGGGTCTTCTGAGGTCAACAGATATGCATGCAGTCCTACAATTGCAGATCTATACATGTAATCAATTTCAAAGAGGTCCATACCTCCTTCAGAATGGGAAATATATAGTCTTGGTATACAATGATTTTTATAAATTATTTGATGGGCATTAAGCATCCTTCTTGTTTTCCTGTCCAACCTATCCAACACATTTTGGGGCCAGTCATTTACTCCAAAACTGTAAGTTAGGACAGGAAGAACAAATTGGTTTATAGCTTGGACTTTGTTCCTAGATGTCAACATTATTTACAGTATTAATTTTAATCTTCTAAAATATTCCTTACTAAGTTCAGGTAAGAGTACTGTTCAAGACTAGTACAAACACAATCCCAAGGAATACTGGGAAGCAATCAACTCCCTATTCCACTCAGGAACTAACAATACCCCATGTCCAAACCCAGAAAATACTCCCACAGAGCTAGCTTCACTCTTTAATAAATACTTTATTGACACCATCGCCAAACTTACTACTACCTTCCCACCCATTAACCCTGTCCCACTAGGAACACCATCTGAACATACCCCATCAAATCAGCTACCCACCTTCTACCTATCTCCCATTCCCACATCCACCATCCAAAAACTTCTCCAGAAACTAAAACCTTCTACCAATGCCCCAGATGATTTACCTGCTGAATATCTTCAACTAGCAGCCCCCTCCATCGCATACCCTATAAGCATCCTCCTTAACAGATCCATTTAGGAATCCTGTATACAACATATCTGGAAGAAAGCATTTGTTATCCCGCATCATAAACGCGGCAACAACTCCAGCATCTCAAATTTCTGTCCTATCGCCATTCTTTTCCCCATCTCTAAAATACTAGAGAAATGTATCCATACTCAGGTCTTAACTCATCTGGTAAAACACCAAATGCTTTCCCCCACTCTACATGGATTTAAGCCCAGACATAGTACTAACACTGCCCTGATTTCCTTTTTAGACACAGTTAACAGAACCCAAGATAATGGCTCTTTTGTCTCTGCACTCTTTATAGATTTATCAAAGGCATTTGACACCATTTCCCACTCCCTACTGCTTACTAAACTCTCTAACCTCAGGCTATCCCACCCTACCCTACAATGGTTCACTATCTTAGCAATAGGCATCAATCTACCATATGGCAGCATTCTTCCTCCCCTTTCATTACTACAAAAGCAGGTGTTCCCCAAGGTTCAATTCTCGGCCCCCTCCTGTTCAGTATATTTGTCAATAACTTTCATAATACTCTTACCCACAGTGCTGTCATCCAATATGCAGATGACTCAACCATAATCTGCTCTTCTAAATCTGTCACTGCATTACAGCATCTTACCCAAGAAGCATTTACCTCTACTAAACAATGGATGCCCCAGAACTACCTCGCCTTCAACCCCAATAAGACAAAACTCTTATTATTTATCCCCACAAAATCCTGTCCTGTTAACGTCTTTCTTTACAGTTTGTTCCCACAACAACACTATCATTGAAGTTGTCCCTAACACCAAACTGCTGGGTGTTATTATTGATGACAAACTAACCTTTGACCATCACATCCACAGCAACATCAAGAAAACACATCAAAAGCTAGGTGCCCTTTACAGACACAACTATTTCCTTAGCCTCTCTGCTAAAAAGGCCTTGGCCTCTTCCTTCCTGCTTCCAACTCTTCTATATGGGCCCCCCATCATTACCAAACTACAATCTTCCTTAAAAGATAAACTAGACTCTTGCTATAACAAAGTGGCTAAATTTGTTACAAAAGCAAAATTCTCTACCTATCACTGTTCCCCTCTGCATCAATTACATTGGCTTGAATCCCCCCACCAACTTACTTATCTACAGTTAACTACAGCCCACAGGATTATCTACCAAACTGAGATTTGCCCTTCCCTCTCATCCATTCTAACCATTTATCACCCCAATCGCCACCTCAGGTCTGAAAACAAATGTTATTGTCTGTTTAGAAACTCAAACTGTCAGCCGGCCAAATGCTGTATTCTCATGCTGTCTCCAAGTTATGGAATAATCCTCCTCCTTCACTTAGGAGAATCAGTAACCCTGTTTCCTTTAAAAAGTCCCTCAAATTATATTTCTCCTCTCACTGGCTATACTCCTGTACCCCAGCAAATACCTCCAACACCTGACTTTCCACTCTAGAGCCTTAACCCTTACCAACCTTCTACAATATTCCCGTCCTCTTCTCTGGACCATTCTGACTCCTAGCTATCACCTGGACTGTACTCTTCCTCCTACAGCCTTTCTGTCACCTCCTCTCTACCCTGTGCTCAGCTAAAAACTATACAAACATATTCATACTCATGTGTTACTCTAGAATACACGGCAGCATTACCCGACTGTAAAACATTATTGCTGTTTCTGCTATTACTTGCTCAAAATACCTCATTCTATGTATCAATATGTTTCACTCTTGCATGTAATAAAGGATCAATTGTATGTAATTAAAGAAATGATAGTTCTGCTGATAATGTCCTATGTATTAATATTTTGATAGTTCTGCTTAAAATCTCATTTATATTAATATTTTTAACTTATGTATGTAATTAATGTAGAGCTTTTCTCTCTGGGCTTCCACTGAATACAGGCTCTTCTTAGGCCCAGTGGACTTTCCCGGTTAACAAACAAACAAACAAACAAACAAACAAACAAACAAACAATAAATAAATACATTTTATTCATGTTTGTTCATGTTTTATGTTGATCCTTCATCAATTCCCAAATATTTATACACTCCCTCTTGTTCAAGTTCTTTTGTATCACATTCCTGTCCCAAATTGATGTTTTCTTGGTGATGCAGCTTTCCTGCTTTAAAGGTTGCTTTTTGCACATTTATCAAGACCAAATAACATTCTTATATCATCTGAAAAAGTTTTGACCACTTGCAGTTGTGCTTTAGGTTCCTCATATGATGAACTATACAGTTTTAAATCATCCACAAAAAGGAGATGAGAAGTCTTTACACTTTTTGTTTTTTTTTTTCTGTTAAATAGGCAGCTTAATGGGTTAAGGGTAAGACAAAAGAGCAGCAGTGACAGAGTCACCCTGGAATATCCCCCTTTGAATTTCTATCCCTGGAATAATAATTTGCTTAACTGTAAAGTAGTTTTCTACTGTTTCATGGTTGCTGTAATGTAATTGATCAGTGTAGGGTGTATCTTATTCATTTTTAAGCACTCTTTTATCCATGAATGCAGGATACTATCAAATGCTTTTTTGTAGTCTATCCATGACATACTTAGATTCTCCCCCTTTTTTACAGTTCTCTATTATGACTTTATTTAACAACAAATGATACTTTGTTCCATATGACTTTCTTTTGTTACCCTTTTGTTCTATTGCCATGACTGAGTTTCCTTCTAAATGACTATAGACCCCGTTAGCATAGATTCCAGTGTATAGTTTGTAGGTCGTCGGAAGGCAATTTATTGGTCTATTTTTTTTAGGATAGCTTGCAGGTTCGCTCTTAAGTAGTAGTATTGCTTTTCCTGTTGTTAACCAGGTTGGTGCCTATTCGAGGTGCGCATATAAATAGTTAATAAAAAAGAAAGAGCTAGTCCAGGAAGCAAACCAAATAAACCAGATGCTGGACTAATGAAGAGAGTACGTAGAATATAAGCCTTTTATTAACAAAGATTAACACTGAACTTGTAACAATGGCGTTTTCATTCAAGTATCCCTCAGACTTCTTCAGACATAAAATTGCAACACGAAACCACTTTACCTTATATACATTCACTTAAAATTAATTAATGAACCTATTAAGATCATTAAAGGCACACTGCCACAATAATAAAATCCCTACATAATCAAACATTTTTATAAAAAATGTATGTCATATATTATGAATGTCCTATGACAACACTTACACACCACATATAAAACACATATAAAAAACATGTATAAAATATATAAATATAATGATTATATATAAAACTTATATGAAATTGTGACCTGGTGATGATATAAAATATGTATACATGAATTCTTATATGATTTTATATATTTATATATAAATATATATAAATATAACTGTGTTCTTTATTTATTGAAAATGGAAATTAAAAATAAGAATTAAAGCTTAGCTGATCTAAGCTTTAAAAGGTATAATACAGAAATATAGTCATTTAACCCAGGGGGTCTATTGGCTTCCAATGTGACCTCCCAAAAAGTTTCTCTAAATTCCAATTTAGTCTCCCAAGGACCCTCTATTATTTCTTTGGGAACTGTTTCAATAACAGAGAAAAAGAATTTAGCATTAACACATTCTAATGTACAGGGCATTTGTATTACATCTTTTCTTCACATCATTTAAATGTTCATATATCCTACTTTTCAGATGCCTTTCCGTTTTTCCAAAAACTGCAGGTAATCAAATAATCCAACCCTTGAGAATTACAATTGGAATAATTCTTACTCTATAAAGTTTTTTGTCTTGCTGTAATATAAACTTCTTCCCCCTATAAAATATACATGCATTGGGAACATGGTCCACACCTATATGTACCTCTCCTTTTATGTGTAAAAATGTGGGTATTAGCGGCATATTCCAATAAATTCTTAATATTTTGCCCTTTCCTTAAAACTACTTTCAAATGTTTATTCTTTAGTACATCTAAGTCTGTTAATTCAGAAAACTTATTCCATTCTCTTTTAATAATAGCTTTAACCTGATATGCATTCCCACTAAAATTGATTACAAATGCCCTACCAAAATTTTGTTGGACTTACTTCTGTATAGACCCATTACTAGAGGTAATTAGACCTGTACCGAAAACAGGTGAATGTCTATCCTTTCTTCTCTGAACTACTTCAGCTTGAATGGCACTGATAAGGTTTGTAGGATATCCTCTGTCCTTAAACATTTTTTTCTAATACGCCACACTCATTTTCAAAATCTGCATCCAAAGATGTAATGTGGCTTACACAAACATACTCTCCTTTAATAATGCTCTTTTTCTGAAAGAACGGATGCACACTACTATAGCTAATATATGTGTATTGGAAAAAGTTTGTTTTCTATAAACCATGGACTCAAACCCATTTCCTATCTTATAAATTGTCACATCAAGGTAGGTAAATTTTTCAAAAGCTACCTGATGTGTAAACTGAAGAAAGGCAGTGGTATGGGACAAGTAATCCATAAATTCTTCCAATACTTCCAAATTTCCTGTCCAGAGGATACAGATGTCATCAAGGTATCTAGTGTACAGCTGGCAATATTTTGCATAAGGACATACATGTACAAATTGAGTTTCCCATACTGATAAAATTATATCAGCATATGTGGGGGCACAACTGGCCTCAATTGCTACTCCTTGTTCCTGCAGATAACCCCCCCCCCTCAAGAAACAGAAAATTGTTTTTGAGAACGAGTTTGGCCAACTCAAGACAGAGAAAAACTATCATTATCAGAAATATCTGTCCTCATTCTAAGTGTTTCTTCCAACCACATAAGTCCTATATCATGTGGAATGACAGGGAATAGAGCCACTATATCACTGGATACAAGCTTCAGTCCCTCCACACAATATTCAGGCTGTATTCTAGCAAGAAAATCCCAAGAGTCCTTAAGGATGTGGATATATAAATAGTTCTTACTCATGGCTAAATCTTCATGTAAAGATGTTAATACTTTTAGCCAGAAGTTAAGTACTGTATCTGGGCCTGGGGTTTCCCAATTAGGAGCTTTTCTTAACTTTGTTTCAGTCTCTCTGGCTGTTACTTCATCCCAGTTTATATCCTATACATTTGAACTTATTATTCTTTCTTTTACTTCTTCTATCTATTTAGCATCTTTGTTATGTTCCACAGGATTTTCATAGATATTTCTCCAAAATGTATCTATTTCTTTTTATTTATTTATTTATTTTTTTTTGTGGTGTTTCAATTCCTTTTGCCTTTTTTCCTAATTTTCTATAAAACTTTGTTGGGTCATCAATAATTTGCTTATTTTGTACTATTTCCTTTATATTTATTTGCATATTGTCTACGTTTTTTTGCCTGTGCTGATATTTTTAGTTTATTATCTGCAATAGGGCATGGTGGATCTTGATCTGTTCTGATGCTGTGCATTGCTTTTATCATGTCTATCTTTCTGAGTATTTTTGTTGCTCTGTTCCTTCTTCTATACTCCTCTAACTGTAACACTTCTTTTCTTAATTACATTATAGTTTTTCACTATTCAGTACTTACATGATGGCATTTGATTTCTCCCCTTTCTTTCCCTTAGTGCCCTATGTTTTTGTAGTAAGGGTATATCTGATATTACTCTAGCTGCACAGTAATATATCCTATTTACTTCTGTTATAATGCACAAATGTCTATGGACAGTCCTAATTACTGTGTTTATTTGTTTTATCAAACTTCTAACTTTTTGGTCTTTATTGAATTTCTATAGTCTATTTCTTTCTTTGATATTAATATGTCTGTCCATCTCTATTAAATCAAGCAACTGTTCTGTGAGATCTTTTTTTTCTAAACTGAGGGCACATTCTCTGTTCTCCATTTCCTGCAGATATTCTATAGAAAATTACAGAATATCTTCCTGTGCCTCATTCTCTTCAGTTTCATCCTGTGTCATTTGTTGCTGTTTCATATGGGAACTCACTGGCCTATCACTCCACAACATTGACTGCTTCAGAGTTGCTACAGTTTACTGTTCCTTCCCTTGCTGACTCCAGTTGAACTTTTGTACTGGTTTCCTACGGAAGGCTCCAAAGTATCTTTATATGGTAACTGATCAGATGTATCCTGCTCTGCTGGTTTCTCCTTAATTTGGGGATCCATTGCTCTACCTTGCTCTGATGTTATGAGAGTTAGATTTTCTACACTAAATCCTTCACTTCACAGGTAATCCACTACCTCAATTTCTATTTCTTTAACTTCACTATTACTAATCCTCTTTTCTGCTTTTCCTCTTTGTTTTCTTATTTTTTGTTTTGTAAAAATTTCCATATTTAGATGCCTATGCCTGCATTTCTCTTCAAATATCTTTGGTGCTGCTCTTTTTGTATTGATTAGTTTTGCTTTCTCCTTTGCATAAATATCACTCCATATTAAATCTCTTTTTCTTTCCCATGTCCATTTTTTCTTCTTTAGACATCTCCTGTTTCTCCTGTTTCTCCTTACTTTTGGGACTTGTTCTTTCATGTTGTGATATAAGCTGTGCTACATTTTCTACACTAAATCTTTCACATCACAGGTATTCCATAACTTCAGCTTCTACTTTTTACTTCTGCTTTACTAATCTTCTGTTCTACATTGCTTCTTTGTGATCTTATTTTTTGTATTGTGAAATATTCCATATCTGGATGCTTTTGCCTGTATTTCTCTTAAAATATCTTTGGGACGACTTTTTTGGCTTTCTTCTTTGCATAAATATTGTACCATATCAGATCTCACTTTCTTTTCCATGTCCATATTTCTTTTTTACACCTTTCAAAAATCTCTAGATTTTGTTTTTTATATTCTTGCACTTCCTCAGTCACTTCATTTTCCAAACAGCCAAGGTTTCTTGGTCTATATAATGTTTTTCATAAATCTCTTGTATTAATGAACACACTTTTTTATTTGAAGCTTCTGACAGTTTTTCTTATACAAGTATTTTTCTTTCCTCTAATTTCTCTCTTAATCTTTTTGTATATCTTCTGCTGGAAATTCTGGGCTTCTTGCATAATAGTAACAATGCATAATTTGTTTCTTATCTTCAGTAGTCCACTCTTTCATCTTTATGGCCCTTTTTTTGGAGTATCAGTTTTTGCTATTTTTGTGGAAAACTACTTCCTTCTACAACCAGGGTGTCATCCTCCCCATGGACCTGGCCTAGCTCCATTGTAGGAATGTTTCCCTGTCTTAAGGATTCTACACCATCATTTTTTCCAGTCCTGGTACCAGTGCACCTACCAGGTTTGAGCAATTTTTTATCCTGTATCTTGCACACCCAGCTATCTTTTTTATTTTTAACCTACTTCTGTGTAGGATATATACTATATCAAATACAGTCTGTATATCAGTATCAACATGGTGAGATTTTGTGAAAACAGGGTCCACCTCATGAAGGTACTCACCAAGACTTGAGGATGAATTAATTTCCAGTGATGCCACTCTCCTTTGCTTGCTGATTTATCATCTCTCCATTTGGACCCCTTACTACTCTCCTTTGCTTGCTGATTTATCATCTCTCCATTTGGACCCCTTACTACTCTCCTTTGCTTGCTGATTTATCATCTCTCCATTTGGACCCCTTACAACTCTCCTTTGCTTGCTGATTTATCATCTCTCCATTTGGACCCCTTACTACTCTCCTTTGCTTGCTGATTTATCATCTCTCCATTTGGACCCTTACTACTCTCCTTTGCTTGCTGATTTATCATCTCTCCATTTGGACCCCTTACTACTCTCCTTTGCTTGCTGATTTATCATCTCTCCATTTGGACCCCTTACTACTCTCCTTTGCTTGATGATTTATCATCTCTCCATTTGGACCCCTACTAATCCTGTATATGCTGTATGGAGTTCCTTTAGGACTTACTAACTCCTGTTCATAAAGAATGTCAAGTATTTATTCACTACTGTAATCTTTTATGTTTTTATGCATGGATACTGGATTTAGCACAAATTCTGAAATAATGAAAACTTCACTTGTAAGATTTAGTTCATTTGCTTTTTAAATGTTAACATCTCCTGAATAGTCATCAGCTCACTTAACTGGCTTGAATAACCTTTTTTTAAAAAAAAAAAATTTCTAGAAGGTGTCTTATTCCTTCTGCTGGGAGGGGATTAGATCTAAGAGCTGAGCTGATAACTTATGGGCTTATCCTTGGTGCCCTTTGACAGTTTAGATAGAGTTGA
Organism: Protopterus annectens; assembly: GCF_019279795.1. Lineage (NCBI taxonomy): Eukaryota > Metazoa > Chordata > Ceratodontiformes > Protopteridae > Protopterus > Protopterus annectens. Next base: position 1,382,262,423 of record NC_056728.1, on the reverse strand, counting down.
TAATAGATTTTTGCTTTATACTGATAAGGCCACTTCCTTTTCATCCAAATACTCTACTTTCTTTCCTTGCTCTCCATTTTAAGTTTGCTTTTGATTTCCTCAAGCTTGTTTTTATCTTTTACTCTTACTGCTCCTTGCCCTAAATATCATGTCTTCTTATTCCTTGCTGGATTTTTACTTTCCAGATGCATTATTTTGCAATTTTCTATAATAAGTTTAAGACACCATGTTTTACACCATTCTTGTAGTCCTGATAAATCAATTTCATTCTTTCCACAGCTTGTTATATATTATCCCTGTTGTATAACTTTGTACAATGCACAAAAAAGCAAACTCTTCCTTTCTGACCTGCGAAACTACTTATAAAGACAGTGAAAAGGCCTATCCCATTCAGTACTGACTAAAATCACCTCTTGTAGTGTCAATGGAGTGGTAACCTGTTCTGCCTAACTGACACCTGCCCAATCCCAGGCTTTACACTCCTTTGTCAAAAGCCTTTTCCTTGTATTTGCTGCATTCTCTTCTCCTGTGTGAGTTGCTTTGGGGTTTCCTGTTGTACTTCCTCCACACAATGAAACATTGCTTTTATCCATTCTTACAAATCTTCATAATTTTATTAAATATTAGTACTCTCTATGAACTTTACTTTCCATTGTGTTTATCTACATTTGTTAACCAGGAAAGTCTGACTTGGAATTAAAACAATTTTCAGCTGAGGCCCGGGGAGAAATGCTCCAGATGCTTGTCTTTGTAATGTGGGAGGAAACTGGAGTACCTGGAGAAAACCCACACGAATGCAGGGAGGACATATAGACTCCACACAAAAGACACCCCAACTGAGAATCAAACCGGTGAACCTCTTGCTGTGAGGCGACAACACTACTGCTGCACCACTGCGCCGTCCGTTGTTACTCACTATCCACTTATTGAAATTGTTTACCTTAGCCTTAGCCTTGTCTCACAAAAATTATACAGTTTTTCACCCATCCCCTTTTATCTTCTCATCCATCATGCCCTCTCATCCCCTCTTCTCCCCCATTTCACTTCTCCGTTAAATAGTTCTTGCTTTAGTTATCCAGTTTTCATTTATTTCATGGCTATTTGTCTGTTTACTGTAACATACTCACCTGCAGTTTGTAACATTACCTATAAATGATATCTGACTTACGTATAACATATTTCATTGCTTGGTGAGAAGTTCCCCAAAGATTAGATTAATGACATGTGATCTCTGTCAAGTTTTACTTGTTTTGTTAATGTTTCTGTTTTATATCTTCCGATGGTAGTTTGGACTACACTCTAATGCTGCAGTAATATATGTAAATTATGGAATTATTAAATATAACTGTTTGCGTCTATAAGCTTGTATGTGACTTATTGTCATACTTAGGTGTGCAGAATTGATGTATGTACCTTCCCTCCATGTTATGTCTACAGTAATGACAGGTCTTCACTTATGGAATTGTAGAGTCTGTTTCATTATTTGCATCCGATATAAATCACAGTAAATATATTCATTTACTGTAAGCATGTGTTAGTAAAGAGCTTCCTACCTTTAATCAAGTGCAAACTGGACAACTCACTATGCACACTTTTATCAGCTGCAACTTTTTGGTCACTATTTCCTGTTTAGAATCACTACCAGTGCATTGTCTATTAATGTGTTAACAGTGATTTCATAGTTTTGAGCTTTTCAATTTTCTCCTCAGTACTACTTCTGTAGAATTAGTACAGCTAATTATGGCAGGTGTGGTGCTACTTCACATGGGGAGTGCAGAGAGGCTTTCCTCTGGAAAAAAACAAATAAATAATAAAAACAATTTGTCATGTTTCTGTTGACATTTTGTCATATTTGTGTCTTCTGATTAAAGCTTTGACTGTGGATACTCTCGCTGCTGTACATACGATAGCCCTTATGGGTTTGTCTAAGAAGATGTATATTTACTGCTTGCCTGTATCTGTAATATTTGTTCCTAAGATGTTATTTATCAGATATTTGGTAGGTATATTCTCCAGGTTCACAGTCATAGATTATAATTGTCTCTGTGCTGATCAATGCACTTGACTGTTTAACAACAAATAAATATCTAACTGCCTTTTTCATTATATACTCATCCAAATATGGTTGCAGGAAGATATGTAAACAAGAGCATCACTTCTCACACAATACTAGAAGCAATGCATACAAAGACATGAAATATAATATTCTTTGACTACAGAGTATAAGGAATTGTCAAATAATGATACACAATAGTATGATAAAGAGGGAAAATGACTTGTTTCAAAGGAGACAACATAGAACTTGAAATAGATTGTTCTTTAGATGCATCAGCTCTGTGAACCAAAATAATAATTATGTGGGTAAACATCAGAAAAGGCATATATAATTAGTGCTGTGAGAATGAGGTGGGTGAAAGACTTGATCGTTCCCAGGAGAGAGAGATTTCTCTCACAAAAAGTTCAGCTTTTTTTCTTTTCTTTTTCTTTTTGTGTTGGAAAATTAATGTAGTGTAACTCTACCAGGACTAGCACTTTAAAACAGAGAAAAGCAGTGTGCAAAAATCCAAGGGTATCAGCGGGAAGTCACATGTGCCTTTAAAATGATATATCTGCTGATTTTATAGGGTGGCAGAGCGGACAGATGATCCGCTGTGGTGACCCCTAACCGGGAAAAAACTGAAAGAATGAGATTGATGATAGCTCTGTTATTGTCAGTTACTAGTGCGCAATTCCGGGGATGTTTCCCTCAGACCGTGTGATGTTGCAGTTGGTATATATAAGTAGCAAAGGGTGTGGGACGTGCAGGAGGAGCTTGCCTCCAGCTAATAAAAGCTTCAGTTAATAATTTGTTACCTTTTGAATGTGCTTCTTGTTCAGGTGTTTCTGGGATTTAATGATCGCTCCTTTGTGAGGAGATCAAAAACAGCCAGACTTTCATTAAGAAGCTGATTTTATTTTACACTGTTCTTAGATAAATTGACTGACTCACTGTCTTGACATTTACAGGACATCCCTAAAGGATTATCAGACACCTGTGTGTGTGTGTTTGTGTGTGTGTGTGTGTGTGTGTGTGTGTGTGTGTGCGTGTGTGTGTGTGTGTGTGTGTGTGTGTGTGTGTGTGTGTGTGTGTGTGTGTGTGTGTGTGTTGGGGGAGTGAACTAAAGACTGTTGAAGGTTTCAGTAGAGTGTGTAATTATATTACTGTTTACATACTGTGGTCTGTTCGATTAGCTGCAACTATTTCTCTGACATGACATAGATCTCTATAAGATTAAGGTATGAAGAGAAGCAAATACATTTAAAAAAAGAAAGCAAAACCACTCAGTTTACAAGTGTAAGGGAAAGACTGCAGTTTGCTTTTCTTTGCAAAGCAGAATCAAAATAAACAACATATTTTTCGTTTTGATATCCAGCCCGCTCCACTGTTTCCTCCAGCACCCTCTTTTTTCTGCTACTTAGTGTTAGCGATCTGTGCTCATTTATCATTTAATTGAATTATTAAATGTCACAGCTATGAAGCAACTTATGTTTGTCAGGTGCATGGAAGGGGAAGCTCAGTTCAGTGTATTTGAAGAAGTGTTTATAACATGAAAGCTAATGTTGTTTTCTTAATAAAAGTTTCTGTGGTTCTGAAAATTATTTGGTACATTTTGTTGGATTTGTTTGTGCATAGATATAACTGCTTGAGCTGTATGTTGGTGTTTATCATTTCATAGACTTTTTTAATGTACCTTCTTACAGATGTATGTTACCCAAACATACACTACTGGAAACCCCTTCCCATCCACGGATGATTCCAGTATCACCAGTGTAAACATTTGTTAAGGAAACTTTCAGCAATTCCAACAATAAACCAATTGCGGTTGCTGTTGTGAGTCTTGTTGGGCCTTTATAAGTCTCTGTAAATCTAAGTGCAAGTCCTGCTTACAGGCGTGAGAAATAAGCAGGAGTTTCTTGTAGGAAACAAGATGGTGTGTCTCAACAAGAACGTTAGGATTAATGGTGAGTAGGAAGATTGTGCATAGAAAGGTTACTGATTTGACCTTTGGTGTTTTGCTGTGCCCTCCAACAACAAGGTATGACTGAAATTAAAGATGGATGAGCATTGATAACAGAGGTCTAGCAATGGAATTTGTTGCTTGGACTATGCCCCCTTTTGCTTCTCTCACTGAAACTTAAATGATGATTTCACAGTTTATGAAACATTATTAAGCACATTCAATAGTGAATGTGCAATAGACAGTTTGCAAATGAGTAACTGTCAAACTTTTATAATTTTAAAGGTAGTCATACACATTACCTTTAAAAAGTAACATAAATTGGACAAGACAGTTTATAAATTGTCTTATTAGCAATTGCAATCCCTGAGTAACTGTTTGAAAGCTGTCAAACTTTGTTTATTTTTAAATTTTGGAAACTCCAAGTTTGTGCCTGGGGCACGTACCACATTTACCCCCTCTTCCTATGACATTAGGTGATACATTCAATGTATTCTCATATCTTCATATGCAGACAAGGAAAACAGGTGTGTATATTTGTGTCTCAGATCTCTATATATGTGTGCTTGTGTGTGTGTGTGTGTGTGTGTGTGTGTGTGTGTGTGTGTGTGTGTGTGTGTGTGTGTGTGTGTGTGTGTGTGTGTGTGTGTGTGTGTATCTACGTATGTATGTCTATCTATGTATATGTAACTATACATGGATATAATAACTAAGACTGAATGCTCACTCTTTTTTTTCTGTTTTTCTGCCTGCTGGCAGGTCTGCATGTGAGACTATAGTACAGCAGCATCTGGGAAATTGCCCTTTCCTCGCTGTAGTGCAATCTCATAGTTGGCATGTATAATTAGCAGGGGAGAATGCAGGGAGCTTGCTCCCTGCATAAAATGCTGTTTTTTATGTTTTTGCATTTGATTTTAAAAAGATTGATCTTGTGTTTCTACACTCTTTTGAGTGTTCGCTTATTGCTTAGGTATTCATATAGGTATATACATACACACATACATATAGGTGTCACCTGTACTTGGTCTAAGCGTATTTTTTGTTAATACATTTTGTTCAAATTAAAGAGTGACAGAATGAAAATGAAATGTAGTTGTAAAAGGGAGGATGAAAGTCCAGTATTCGTATGAGATAGCTTAATAATGGAGATATGGGATTTTTTTTCATTTCTATGGTATTATGTGATCTCAGAGTTGATATGTTGAAGGTAGTGGGGGTGTGTGAAGAATGCATTCTCTCACATGCAAGTGTGTGTGTGTGTGTGTGTGTGTGTGTGTGTGTGTGTGTGTGTGTGTGTGTGTGTGTGTGTGTGTGTTTGGGGGTTGCAACCCAGCAAAACACACTTAATATTTTTTGAAGGGTCTTACCTTTGATAAATATATTCTTCAATATATTTTATAAGGGAGACTAGAATTCAAAGTATGATTATTTTTATCAATTGACATATATATGAACAACAATCACATGTTACTACCTGCTATACTTTTAATTGTATGTCTAAACCACTATGCTTGTGTAAATATCTTGTGCAATCATATATGTGCTGTATTTTATAACTATATGTGTAAACCACAATGCTCATATAAATATTGTATGTTTAGTATGTTAGTAATTGTTTCTGGAGCTTTTCTTACTGGGACTTCGCTGAAAACGGACAGCTCTGTGCAGTCAGACCTTCCCGGTAAACTAATGTAAAATAAATCAATCAATAAATAAATAAATAAATACAATATAATGAGGTATACTAAAGTAATAGATATGGTAGATAAAAGGTTTAAACAAGGAACGTTGCTTGTGGAAGACTCCTAGGTATCTAGCTCAGACAGAAATGAGGTGGGTAGGTGAGCCTGCAATCAAAGCCCTCCACTAACTACAGTATGGGGCAGGGTTGCTGCTCTGTAGTAAAGGTACTGCAAGGAATTGTTTTCTGAGAGGCTTGACGAATGGGTTCCTACAGAGTGTCTGTTGGAGCCAACCTGAGTATAGAATGTTTTGATATGGGAGATAATACGGCAATGGGTCTGAGATGTTAGGTGATGTTTTTGTTGGGTGCAATATAGGCTTATTTCCATATTTTTGGAACTTATTGTTCTGTTGTAGATCTGTTTACTAAGATTTCTGTTAGGAAAGTTAGAGCTGTTAGGTTTAGGTAGAATCCATACAGACTGCCAGGGACTGTGAAAATGGTTTAAACGTTAGTAGGGTTTTTTTTAATATTATGAGCAAGTACAACTTTGATATAAAGTTCCATAAGTAGGGTTCTTGCGGGGCTTTCTACAGGGGGGGAGGCAACTCATTTTAATTGAGTTTGTTCAAACAATCCTGTGGTGAAAGATCTGATGGAGTTGTTTTTTTTCTGGATATAATAGGTTATGTTTTGCAAAAATGTTTTGGATTATTTTGGATGTTGTATTGCAAATTGTTGCAATGTAGTTTTTGTCTGTATGAACTAGTTTCTAATGGTTTTCTAATCCTGGAGGTTGATCAGTTGTTGAGGTTTTTTCCATTATTTCTCCATGCTTTACCTCTTAAGGTCATGTTTTATTTTTCTTTTTATATAGCCAAGAATCTACATTATTTTTTACTGTCTTTTTGTAGATTGAAACTTTTGAGTATAGAATTGTGAGGAACACGCCATTGAAACAGTTAAAGGCATAAACGTGGCAGGTTTTATTAGTGGTGTCCAGTTGTATTGGATAGAAACAGCTGTGAGCATAGCTCTTTGGATTTTGTTTTTTTTTGTGAACCCATATATTTGGGAGATACATTATTTTTTCAGTTTTGTGTGTTTCCAAATGATGAAGGAAGGGTTATGTTCATTTATAATATTTCAGACTGTTGCTGATTCTTCTATATGCTGTGGTTATGATGTAGGAATTCAGTCTAGACTACTTTGCTTATTTGGTAGTCTATCGATCCTGGTTGAATAGCTAATTATTTTTATTTATTTATTTATTTATTTATATTTGTTGACCAGGAGTGTCCGGCTGGACATAGGTCCATTTTCAGCGGAAGCCCGGGGAGAAAAGCTCCACAGTTAAAATAAACAGACAGTAGTTACATTGGATTACATAGCGATTAACAATTTACATAACAATTACTTACAACATATTTACAGATGAAGAACATAGTACATCAGTAGACAACTAGAATCTTTATCTGTGAAGTACATAACAGACATTAACAAATGTTACAATAAGCAGTTCTTGCTGTATAATAAGTACTAGGCTTATGAGCATCTGAGCTTGCTATAATCAAGGTAGTTAGTGGAGTGGAAAGAAAGGTAGTGGTTGGATGGGGTGGATGATATTAGAGTGGGAGTTGCAAGGGCATAATGGTACGGAGGTAATTGTGGGTGGGAGGGAGTTCCATAATTTGGCTATGGTGCAAGAGAATAGTGCTTCACCAGCAGAGTTATTGGCTTTAGTGATCTGCAAGTGATTTTTGTTGCTGGATCTTAATGGTCTGGTGGTGCAATAGGGTTGGAGTAGATTCTGGAGGGATGGGACATTTAGTGGATGGTTTACTAGTTTGTGGGTGAGTGAGAGTTGATACCTTTGAATGAGGTGAGGGAGTTCAAGCCAGCCCAGTTCAGCAAGTGAGAGACAGTGGTGAATGCGGTAGGATCCCCCTGTGGTGAATTTGGCGATTTTGTTGTAGCAGGTCTCTAGCTTGTTTAGATCGCATTGCCTTAGGTTGGTATATACTGGAGAGGCATAAAGTAGGGTCGAGATAAGGTGGGAATTTGCTATTGAAATCTTTTCTGCTTCGGTGAGAAGTTGCTTATTTCTGTATAACGCTCCTAGTTTTTTGTGGACTTTTTTTATGGTCATGGATATGTGAATGTCAAATTTTAGTTTATTGTCTATTTCCACTCCTAGTAATTTGGTGTGTTCAGTTGGGTATATAGTGGTGTTGTCTTTTGCTGTGATGTTAAAGTGAGAGTTGTTTTGAGTATGTTTGGTGGCTTGGAAGATGAGTAGTTTAGTTTTGTTTGGGTTGAGTATTAATTGGGCAACGGATAACCAAGTTTCAACAGAGGAAAAGGCTTCCTGTGTGACTTTTTGCAGTTTGGGTAGGGACTGGGCTGAGCAGATGATGGTTGAGTCATCTGCGTATTGTATGAGTGTGCCATGTTTGGTGGCAGAGGCTAGATTATTGGGGAAAACAGAGAAGAATAGCGGTCCAAGGATGGATCCTTGGGGAACCCCTATGGAGACAGGTAGTTGGGGAGATATGTCATTCTGCCATACAACGGATTGTTGGCGGTCAGACAGGTAACTCTGAAACCAGTTGGTGACTGACTGTGAGAAGGATAGGTTATTGAGGACAGAGATAAGTTGTTTGTGTGGGACCATGTCAAATGCTTTAGATAGGTCTAGGAAAGTAGCAGAGGAGAGATAGCCATTGTTTTTATGCTGAAGGATAGTGTTAGTAAAGGAGAGTAAGGCAGTGGGGGTGCTATGATTTGGTTGGAAACCATGCTGAGTTTTGGAAAGGGGGTTGTTAGTAAGGAGGTAGTCTGAGACCTGAGAGTGTATGCATCTCTCTAGTATTTTGGAGAGTGGAGAGAGAATAGCTATAGGGCGGTAATTGGTTAGTTCTGTGGAGGGTCCGCCTTTGTGGAGGGGAATTATATGTGATACTTTCCACAGTGTGGGAACGTAACTTTCTGACAGAGATCGGTTAATCAAGATGGATACTGGGTAGGCCAGAGCATCAGCTGCTATTTGTAGGTATTCACTTGGGAGGTTGTCTGCTGCTAATTTGGTGGGCTTAAGTTTAGTTAAGAGTTTTTTTATGTTGGAGGTAGGTACAGGAGAAAAAGAGAAGGCAGTGGGGAGATTACTATTTGAAGGTGTGGGTTGGAGGGGAGGGGGGTTGTGTTGTTTAGCTAGTGATAGTATGGTTTGTGTGAAGTGTGTGTTGAATGAGGTAGCAATATTTTCTGAAGAGTGAGGGATGCTAGGTGAAGGGGTACTGACTTTACCTGGGTGGAGGATGGAGTTTATGGAGGACCAGAATTGTTTGGGGCTGTGTTGGGAGGAGTCTAGGGCAGACTGGTAGTATTGGAATTGGCCCTGTTTTATTAGATTTTTGACTCTATTACGTAGTTCTAGGAATTTCTGTCTAGTTGACGGGGTTTTGGTTTTGCGCCAGTGCTCCCAGGCTTTATCCCTGTTTTTCATTTCTGACTTAGTGGTTTTCTGTAGCCATGGGGAGGGTTGTGCTTTGATTCTGGAAAGTCTTATGGGGGCATGGTAATTAAGGATGCTAAGGAAGGTAGTATTAAAAAATTCAACTGCGTCATCAAGACTGAGGTACTTTAGAGGATGCTAGTTACATTATTTGAAGGATGAGATGAATGTGAGTGGGTTAAAGTTTAGTTTTTTACGTATTTGACGGTAGATGACAGGTTTAGCTTGGTATAGGTATTTTTTTTTGAGTAGGAATGTTGTGGAGTGATCACTGAGGCTATCTGATAAGCAGCCTGTTATATATGACTGGGGGCTCTTACTGACTAGTATCCAATCCAGGGTAGTGTGCTTGCTAGAGTTTTTATTTATCCTGGTTGGTGACTGGACTAGTTGGGTGAAGCCATGAAGGTGTACATGATGGGTTGGATGGTTGCCAGAACAGGATTACCAGTCAATAATGAAATCACCTAAAATGATGGTTTCTTGGGGGAGATGGTGGGTAGACCAGCTGAGGAGGTTTTCTAGTGGAAGGATGTTTTGGCCAGGTGGGAAGTAGCATCCAGTTATGTTGATGGTTTTGTTTTGGTTTATTTTGAGGTTAGTATATATTATTTCTTCATTGCCTATTTGTGGAGCTGATGATTTTAAGATCTGGATGTTTAGATGCTGTTTAAATATTATAGCTACACTGCCTCCTTTCTTGTTTAGCCGGTCTACTCTTAGTATGCCATAACCTGTAGGGAGTATTTGCTCACTGGTAATGTGAGGTTTTAACCAGGTTTCTGTCAGGATGACTATATCTGGAGAGTACAAGTCTATGGTGGCATGGAGTCCATGGAATTTGTTGGATATACTTCTAATATTTAGGCTTAGTAGAAGGAAGTCATTTTGCTTTCTATTGGCTGTAATATGGGAGAAGTTGTGGTTTTTAGTCTGATTATGAGGATTGGAGTTGGAGATGGTAGGGCCAGGGTTGGGGTGGATGTCTCCACTTAGGGCTAGTTTTGATATGCATGAGGTTATTAGTTTTATCAGTTTTTGAATGTGTTTGTTTATAAGGGAAACTTTATGATTGTGCTCTGTGGGTAATAGGTATGGTGGGAGGGTTACTATGTTAAGTTGTAGGGATGCTTTATGTTTGAGTAATATAGTTGGTAGAATATGTGGGGGGGGTGCATAGGGAAGGTTCTTGAGTTGGTGGGAGGGGAGCTGAGTGAGGGTGAGACATGAGTGGTGGTGTGAGTAGTAGTACAGTGGTAGTGGTTGACTGGGGGAATGATGGAGCTTTGGTAGGATGTAAGATATTCAAGGAGAGTGCATGCAGTGAGCATAGGTAAGGTATGCTTGTACATGTTAGTTGAGGAGGTGTGATAGTAGTGGGAAGATGGAGGAGGTAGTGTTGGGTTAGCGCTGTGGTTGGCTATTGGAAAGATGGGAGGGGTTTGTGAGTGTAATAAAGGTGGGACCACTGGGGGTGGGAGTGAATAGGGGGCAGGGTGGGGAGCGAAGCGGGTAGAGACCCTGTTAGTTGCTCTTATGAGGGGGCAGGAAACAATCAGGTAACAGAGTTAACCGATAAATGAACATATGATAGTGACAAGGGTGGTTGTAGTTTTAAAAATGGTGCCTGCCACAGGTAATATTTATTAACTTTGGGATTGTCTTAAGGTAATAAACAGGGAAGGGGGAGGGGAGAACAAGGGTGTGAGCAGGCAGTTCTTTGTACTGCTGCTAATGAGCCAATGCAAAGACAAGTATGTGTTTAAGAAACAATCAAAATTGACCAAGGACTGCTCTGAAACTGTAAGTCATTTCTTAATCATTTCGCAGGTGGAAAAACAGGATAACCTTGTATCAGTAGGCTACTGTGGTCTCAGTTTAAATTAACAAACACACAGCATTGATCAGTTATGGATACTATTTGCTAACAGAAGGGAATAAGAGAGAAAGTGGAAGATGAGTGTGTGTGGGTGGGGGGGGTGGGGGTGCTGCTTACAAGCCAAAGCAGAGTTCTCTCCAGGGGAAAATGAATATTGGCTCAAACAGGTAGACACATACTCAAAGTCAACTTTAGCTGTTTGCAGACAGTTCAGACCCGGACTGCGCTTTTCTTATAAGAATGATAAAGATGGTACCGCAGTTGAATACTTAAGAGTGGTGTTAGGTTCAAAGTCAACTTTAGCTGTTTGAAGACAGTTCAGACCCGGACTGCGCTTTTCTTATAAGAATGATAAAGGTGGTACCGCAGTTGAATACTTAAGAGTGGTGTTAGGTTCAAAGTCAACTTTAGCTGTCTGAAGACAGTTCAGACCCGGACTGCGCTTTTCTTATAAGAATGATAAAGGTGGTACCGCAGTTGAATACTTAAGAGTGGTGTTAGGTTCAAAGTCAACTTTAGCTGTCTGAAGACAGTTCAGACCCGGACTGCGCTTTTCTTATAAGAATGATAAAGGTGGTACCGCAGTTGAATACTTAAGAGTGGTGTTAGTTTGGAGAGACACTGAGCTCCTCATGGGGCCTGTAGCAGAGTGGATTGTAGTTAATTATATTAATTATATAAGACCAAAGAGATTTATTTTCTTATTATGTTTGCTATCACTCCATTCTATATCAGTGCCTCCTAGAATAATAATCTCATTTTGTAAGTTGTTGGGTAAGCCATGATAGAATGTTTTTGCATATGTTAATGTTATACTGGGGTTGGTGGGATGTATAGAACAGCCTTTTCTACATGATTGTGTTGATTTAGTTGAATAGATGACAGTAGGAGTTCATATTTATCAAACTTCAGTATTGTTAAATTCCACTTATTTCCATTTACTTGCTTAGAGAATAGGATTGAAATACCTCCAGATCATTTGTTTGTGCAGTCCAAGCATAGTATATCAAATCCTGGAGGTAGAATATGGCTGTCTGAAAAACTGGGTTTTAACCAAATTTCTGTTATTGCTTGTATAGCAGGCTTCTGTTGAGCAATCCAGCTATGTAGGATAAATATATTGTTGCAGATTATTCAAACAGTTATATAATGAATTTAAAAGTCAGGCTGGAGATAATTGTTGTGGCAGAATGTGGACCTTAGGTTTGTTAATACATCACCTGTAAGGAGGAGAAGACCGGGTAGTGATAAGTGATATTTGATGAGCTGCTGATTTAACCTGTATAATAGATAATGAAATATGTCTGTGTTTTGGGGGAATGACGTGACATATACTCAAGTTTAGTTATGCTGGTTGTATGTAGCTGTAAGAGATTTCAGTTATTATGTGTGATATTTGTCTTTGTGTAGGATTTTTTGTGGTTTTGATGAAATGATGGAGAATGTAGTTAAAATGTATATTTCCTGAGCCAATGACCCCAGCATGTCACACATCATCTATGGTCTAGAATGGAGGCAAATGCAGATACCTGCTATTGCTTTACTCACATAAAACATGCATGGAAATACTCATGTGTTGCTGAGTATATTGAACTTTGTGGTATGCAGCATCTTTGCTGTTGGGGGAGGCAGGGAGGGAGAGAGTGAAACTTTAGCACATATTTTTGCTGGGTGTGGTATGCTTATGCTACAGCAAACATTTGTGCTTTTAGAATGGTCATGCTTATGGATACAAAATATAGCACTGTTAGGTTATGTACCCAATTAAACAAAATTGTGATAAAACTAAAGATACATGGTAAACTGGGGTAAGGAAAAGTGTATGTACAACTGGTATTACAGGTGTTTATAAAATGTGCTTAAATAAATGACATAGTGGCAAAAGTTAAAGTATTGCACTAGAAAAATTATGTTCTGCAGACAAGGCTGAATGTTAGCAGATGGTTTATTGTACAGGGTTGCCTAACGAAGCTGTACCTACTGAAATTACATACTGACTTTACCAAGGTACTTCCAAGACAAAATATATTAAAAAACTGCTGTAACTCAAATTTTATTAACTGTGTTATTGGAAAAGAAACCTAACCGTTCGATTCTCTGCTTGAGTGCGGGGAGTGCCTTCTGTGTGGTGTCTGCATGTCCTCCCCGTGGTCGGGTGGGCATTTGAAAGACATGCATAAATGGACGTGCCTTCATTGAAGGTTGAACGTTGAGCTGGTACCTCGGCATTCATCAACATCTACTGCCAATCATTAGCAGACCAGAGTTCCGCTGTGGCGACCCCTAACCGGGAAAAGCTGAAAGATAGCAACACTGGAAAAGAAACCTAACCAGTTGTGAGCATTTAAAGTTTATGAAAGGTTGATACAAGTGAATTCAAAATTGGCAGTATCACAGTGTGTTCTGAGCTGAACCTTAACAAGCTGCTGAAAATTGTGGAAGGTTCAAAGTTCACAGGTAAATACTAGGCTAACTTCCCTTTTAGGCCAGTTTAAGCCTAGCCTATTTCCATCAAAAGTGAGAATCAAATCCTGCACTTTATGTTTGTAAGGTAAACACTTAACCATTATGCTAACCATCAACACCCAATGTCTACACCCTGAAGAGTGGGTTGATTAAAACTCTCCCAGTTTGAAAAGGAAAAGAGGTATAAAAAAGCCATCAAAAGCTGACATCTGGGTAAAATTCATTTACTAGATAATCATTATATTGAAAGTACAAACTGCACTAGTATTCTACACAGAATTTGTTAATTGAAATGGCACAAAGCATGTATGCCACAAATTTGGCCATGGGAAAGAAGCCAAGACATATACTAATAAAGATGGAGTTATACCAGCAGAAAGAACTGCTCCTGATAAAACTGTGGAAGAAGAGGAAAGTATTAAGAACTGGGGACTCCAGAGTGCTTGTGGAAATGAGTAGTGAGTTTATCATTACAATCAGGGGGTGTCAAGAGGCAGGTGTACAATATAAGTTATTATATCCAGCTGTCTTTAGAATATTTCCTCCTGCATAATTAAAGGCATTTTTTGGATACAGAGCAGGCTAAAGAGAAAATACAAAACATTTATCCAGCAAAGAGTAGGCCAGGAAGCTGAAAGGGACTGTGCTTCTTATACTTCAGACAATAACCAAGCCCAGAGAGAGAACTTGCCAGTGAAACCTTTTCCATTATTCTATAGGAAATGATTGAATAACACAAAAAATGTTTAGGAACTGACTGAAAATCAGGAGTACTTTGGACTTGAACTAGAGACCATTGTTAGGTGGTTGAATTGTTGAGAATGAAGACCAACAATAATGTGAAGTTAGAAAATAAATAAAACTGTAAAATGTCATTTCGATAAGATGCAGTTTAGACACAACAACTGTGATTCTGCAAGAAGAAGTAACTCAAAAAGACTGGACGTTTGCTGACTGTGTTAAATTGGTGGGAGGACTCTAAAGCATAATTACCACTTTGTGTCATAAATGTTTAGAAGGATAATGAATAGACTGAAGCAGTCACTGTAAGTAAAAAAAATCTTAGTAGTATGTGCATAATAAATTTATTGAAGTAAATTGCATGTTATATTGTAAAGTAGTTCTGCACAGTATGCAGAAGTATTTTAAATGTGAAGTGGGGAATCTTATCAGTAACTGCTGTTTACACAACTGATGTTAACGTTAGAAATCCTTTTTCTTGACTATAATATATATAAGGTTGCTACTGCAACAAGATACAGGCAGTATACTGCTGTAATCTTGGGCTGCTGGGAGGATGTCAAATGTAACTGATCATTTTATAGGTGAATTAATTTATAATCATTTCTCTGGTATTATACACCTAGAAGTATAGACTGATGTTCTTAGTTTATGCTGCAACAAAGGGAATATTTTTTTCTAAGTAAACAGACAAGAAAATGGAAAGCATAAAATGGTAGTTTCCCAGCATTTGAAAAGCGATGTTTCATGCATTTGTAAAATTATTAGCTGTTTTCTTTTTCTTTTTCATCAGCAAAGCCCTGCATCTGAAGATGATATGCCTACAGGTGTAGGCAATTACTGTAGAGATGTCTTTAGGCAAGGCTCAAAAGACAAATCCACCTCCCTAAACAACACAATGAACAAAAAACTAAGGGTAATGCTGCTAAACGCCAGAAGTCTTAACCTCAAGATGCATGCACTCAAAGCTCTCCTCAGTATGGAGAACATCGACATATGTGCTGTGACAGAAACCTGGTTCAAGGCTCCAGAGAGCACCCCGGCACTTCCAGGTTATACCTCACACCATGCATTTCGGCCCCAAAACTCGGACCGAACCACAAAAGGAGGGGGAGTATCCATTTTTATCAAGGATACCCACACCTCCAGGTTAGTGGCGTTGCACGAAGCATCGGAGACCATCCATGTGCAACTAACAGTGGGCAAAACTGCTTTTCAGTTTATAGCATGCTACAGACCACCCTCTCAAAATCAGGAATCCCACTCGGCTTTCCTGAAAACATTGGAGAACATGAAGATCTCTCCAAACACCATCATATTGGGTGACTTCAACTACCCAAACATAGACTGGGAGCATTACTCAAGCCCCAACACCCTAGCCCAAAGGTTCCTGGAATTTATTAACTCAAACGCCATGGAACAATTAGTTACCACCCCCACAAGAGGGGATAACATACTCGACCTGATCATTACCAACATGGGGACTCTGTGCTCTATACCAGAAGTAAACCCCTCATTGGTAAGATCAGGCCATAAATTAATCTCACTAGATATCCAAAACCCCTCCCCACCCCCAGCCCAGAAAACCACAGTGAAAAACTTCTCAAAAGCGAACTTCACACTTCTCAAAACAGAGGTGGAATCCTTCAAGGCCCCCGGGACAAGGGAAACTACGGCCCAAACAGCTGAATCCTATATAAACGCATTCTATGGACACCTCCAGGAATGCATGGATCATGCTATCCCTAACAAAACCAAGACCCAATCATCCAAAGGCAGGCGTCCAGTCTGGTGGACCCCAGCCATAAACAAACTGTACAACAGAAGAAAGAAGCTGCTACATGATAGAGCAAAATCCCTAAAAGGGAAGGCATCTCTGATCAGTACTAGCAAAAAATTACGATCCCTCATAAAATCCTCCAAGGCAAGCTTTGAGAAAAAAATTGCAAAGGACACTAAGGACAATCACAAGGCTTTTTTCAGCTATGTTAGGAACCTGGGATGCAACTCCCAGATATGCTCAGTTAATTCTAAATGACAAAAAATTCATGGAACCCATAGACATTGCCAGCATCCTGGCAGACAGGTTTAGTGCAAACTCCCCCCCCCCCCCCAAAAGAGCAAATATCTATCCCGGTAGAGTGTAGCCCCCCTAGCATCTCAGATACTCAGGTGAAAGCCGCCCTCTCCAAAGCAAAAAACACTGCTTCAATGGGACCAGACGGTGTCCCGGGTTGCGTACTACATGAACTCCAAGAAGAACTAAACCCTCATGTACAAATGTTGTACAATCTCAGCCTTACTACAGGATATGTACCAAATGAATGGCGTACAGCAACAGTGGTCCCTCTCCACAAAGGTGGTGTCTCGACGGACCCTGGAAACTACCGCCCCATAAGCCTGACTAGCCTAGTCTGCAAAGCTATGGAAAGGATCATCATGGAACTCATAAACAATGACATTGGGGACCTACAGACACTAGATCCTACCCAATTCGGCTTTGTCAAGGGCAGATCCTGCCTCTTGAACCTGGTCGACTTCTTTGAAACAGTCACCAAGGCCATAGACAAAGGGAAGGTAGTCCACACAGCCTATCTGGACTTCGTGAAGGAATTTGACACAATACCCCACTTGGGCATCATAGGTAAGCTATCCAGCCTAAATATAAACCCCTATGTCACAAAATGGGTTGCAAACTGGCTCAAAGACAGAACCCACAGAGTCAGAAATGCTGGAGCCATGTCTGACTCAAAATTGGTCACAAGTGGTGTACCACAGGGCTCAGTCCTGAGACCTCTCTTGTTCGGTATATACTTCTCCGAGGTGCAGGCCAACACGGGATGACTGTGGCTGACCAAGTTCACAGATGACTGCAAACTGGGAGCCATAATTGACTCTCCAGCTGACACGAGCATCCTTCAAAAAGGTCTCACAGAGACGAACAACTGGTGCCAGAGCCACGGTCTAAAGCTTAATGCCAAAAAGTGTATAGTCATACCCTTTGGCAAAAACAAAGTACCCACAAATTATCACATAGGTGGAAACCCACTAAGCACGGAGGAAGTAATTAGGGATCTGAGGACCCAAGTTGATAGTAATCTCTCCTTTGACAACCACATTGCCAAAGTGGTTAGAAAAACTTTCTACATAGCCCACCTTATCATGAAAGGATTCACATCTAGATCGAAGGAGGTCATAGTGCCCCATTATGCGGCCCTAATTAGGCCCATAATAGAATACAATGCCCATTTTGGGATGTATCTTCACCGACACCTGCAGCAACTAGAAAGACCCCAAAAGTACCTCACAAAAAGAGTCAAAGGACTCAAACAGATGCCATACGCGGCTCGGTTAAAAGAACTCCAACTCTACTCAGTTGCGTACCGCCTACTTAGAGGCGACCTATGCTTGACATATAAAGCCATGTCCAACCCAGAATTAATGAACTTGCTCCACCTCAGAAAATCCAAATCCCTTAGAGCTACTCGCTCGAGGGATCTGAACCTCTGCACAGAAATAAACAGAACATGTTGGAGGGACAGATTCATAACCCAGAGGCTTCCCTTGCTCTGGAATAGAATCCTAGTCCATGTTGGACAGAGCCCCTCACTGACTCTCTTCAAGAAGAATCTTGATGAGTGGATGGGGGATCGTAGGTTTACCCCGGGGATTACTTCAGTGTCACTACTAGACAGAGGCACGGTAAACTAACCTTAGTAAGGGCTCGGTAAACCCGAATCGAAGGGTGGCTAAAGCCTAACTCACTCGGGCTAGGCTTATAAATGCCTCAGGGCAGATAGCCTAGTATGAACCTATGAACCTATGAACCTATGAACTCCGAGTCATTTCTACAAAAAGACACTAAAATGTGTATTTGAAGAGGAATGGTTAATCAGTTTCATTGAAAATAAATGAATATTTGCACATGCATCTGAATCAGTTGTTAGCACTTCAGTATAATATATAACAGCGCACAATTCATTTTATTCATTTAAGAGTAGCCAGTGCACTTTTTCTTTAGGGCTAAAAATACTTTAACTAGGAGCATACACGTTGCTTTCTTTACTTCTGAGAAGGAAATTGAGATGGGGCAAAAATGCATGGCGTTAGAGCAAGAGCGAACATGGGCTCCAGCATGTGTTTCTAACATGAATAAACCTAGCTTTAGAATAAGTAAAAATAAGTAAAGCTTGTGGCTTTAGCAACTACCCCTAAATGGAAGGGTAACTTCCATTTTGGAAAGTGTATATAGTTTCATATGCTTGTTGCGAGTTAAAAGGGGTTGGGGTTAAAATGAAAATTTGCTTAGTTTTTTTTTGTTTTTTTGAGTGTTTTTGTTAATGTGAAAACTATTGCAAATGTGACAGGAGTTCAAACAGAGATAAAAAGCAACAAATGCATACAACAGCAGCCTGTCAAACATTAATGTGTACATATAAGCTGCATGATGGAAATATGAATTCAAAAGAACTGTTATGCAGAATATGTGAAAGTAATAGCTTCTTATCAATTAGCTCATGGATTATAAATGGCATTGTAGGTATAGAAAGTATTGAATTATATTAAAAGCGGTAGAGTATAAAGCAATGTTATGGGAGACACATTTAGATAGAATTGAGCATACACATTTGGCAAATAAAGGATTTTAGGATGTCTTTTCACCAGAGTACCAGGGACAAAGGAAAAGGGGATAATAATGCTGATGGTGAGTGAGACTCCAATAGTTTCAGAAGAGGAAAAGAAATAGATTAGATCTGTGGTAATATGAGTTATTGGCAGGGAAGCAGGATTACCTAGGCATTTACTTTTATTCCACCTAAAGCTATTATTTTGGGATACGTGATTAGCTTTCAGTGGGGAATATTATTCATGGTTGGGGATTAGAACCTGGTCTGAACTAACAAAGATGTATTAGGGAACCGTGACGGGAAAATATTACAAAAGAGGGCAGAGTCCTAAAGAAATATTTCAGAATATTTGGAATGTAAGATAATGAGTTTACTAACATATTATTCCCCAAGGTACAATAACTGGGTTAGACTGGATGGAAATTATATTTCACAAGAACATGGGCATTTAATTCAAAGCTTTCTAACACATAAAATATATATTTCAGATCATGCACCAATAAAGGCTAGGATAAAGGTACAGAGATAATGAAATAAAATGAGACACTTTCCTATCTATTTGTTAAAAAGAGAGGAATTTAAAGAATGTTTAGCAGTAATGATTCAAGATTTATTCGGAAAAATACATCTTCTTCGGATGGGAGAACTAAGAAGTGTGACAAAATAAAAATGGGGTTTAAAAATATGGTAGAAATTGGAGAGAAAAAGACATGCAAAAGAAGTAATCAGAATTAAAGAGGTTGTCAAAGATTAAAGTATTGCATATGAAGAAGAATCTTACAGAACAAGAAGAAAAACAACTGCTGAGTACAAAGGTAAAAAAGTGAGTATTTGCATATTATGCAAGAGTTTAGAAAAGTTTTTTGTTTAACAAGTATTTCTGATAATGACTCCAGACCACAGAAACTAGTAGTACAATGACTAGGCAACAGAAAGTAGAAAGGGTATTGCCAAACTTAGGGAGCTTATTATTAAAAAGATGGAGATCCTATAGCTATGTTTAGAGATATTTCAGAAATTCTATAGCAACTTGTATAAAGCGGAGGAATGGGGAAAAAAGAACAGGTAGAATTGGAAATATTCATGGAAGACTTAAATAAGCCAATGCCAGAGGAAGGTAAGGCTTTAGAATTAATAGCTAATTTATGGAGGGATGAGATAAAAAAACAATTATAATCAATCAACAGGGAAGTTTCAAGGAACAGATGATATTTCTATGGAATTTTGGAAGCTAGGAGGGGGAAAAAGAAATAAAGATCTAGAAAGTTTTGTTTAATGATATTTTACAAAAAGAGACAGTGCTAACATCAGTGCTAGCCTCATGACAGAAAGTCTTGGTGGCTGTATTACCCCAAAAATGTAAAGACCCTTCATATCCAGCTTTATATAGCTCAGTTTCAATTTGAAACCATGATTATAAAGTGTTTATGTCTATATTAATTAAGAAAATGGTAAAGGTGTCATCAAAACCTATATATATATATATATATAGATCAATTTGTTTCTTGTGGAGGGGAATTAAGCATTTGTGCAACATTAACAGAACAATGATAATCCAGTGGGAAACAGAGTATAAGAAATATTTTATTTTTATTTTTATTTATTTACATTTTGTTGACCAGGCTAGTCTAACTGGATACATGTCCATTTTCAGTAGAGGCCCGGGGACAAAAGCTCCAAGAAGGGCATTAATTATACAATTATAGAAAACAAAGCTCCAAGAAGGGCATTAATTATACAATTATAGAAAACAAAGCTCCAAGAAGGGCATTAATTATACAATTATAGAAAACAAAGCTCCAAGAAGGGCATTAATTATACAATTATAGAAAACAAAGCTCCAAGAAGGGCATTAATTATACAATTATAGAAAACAAAGCAATATCAAGCTATAAGCATATACAGGTAAAACATTATTAAGATCATTGCAAATGAATGTTAAGCAAATGTAAAAGTAATTAATTTTTTTTTTTTTTTTTTTATAAGCACTATTGTCAGTAGGTCTTGATGCAGACATGGCATTTGATAGTCAACTGGGATTTTATGAGTAGGGCAATGGCAGTATTTGCTTTCCTTGATAACATAATTGGGTTAATTAAGAAAATATATGAAGTTTTGGAGGCAATAAATAGGGTGAGATGTTTTTTTACCCAGTTCCTCAATGTTTGAATAGAGGACCCAGGCAGGGATGGCCTCTTTTCCCTTTGTTATTTACTTTATATTTATAACAATTAGCAAAGAAAATAAGCAACTCAAACATTCGTGTATATAATTGGTATGTCAATGAAGAAAAGTTGGCTTTATTTGGAGATGATAGTATTTTGTACTTGATAAAACCAGATAAGGGCATTTTGGTGGTGTGGAACATTTTGAGACAGTTTCAAGTCTTTTCAGGATGTTAAATGAATGTAGATAATATAGCCATAAACTATTTACAAACACATGAACTGTTCAGCAATACCAATATTTATGGGGTGTGATAAAATGAAGTATTTAGGGGTATGAATTAAAAAGGATTCCAGTATGTCAGCTAAAGAACGTGGATTAACACTAAACAAAAGATAATACAAAATCTGAGAAGCTGGAAATGTGTGATAATGGATATGAATAGAAAAGTACAAACAGTGAAAATATTTGTAGTCCCTTCAGTATTATATATAGGTCAGGCACATTTTTATTAACTAGAGGAAATGTTGTGAACCAATTAATTAATAAACATTTGAAGGAATTTATCTGGGAGGGAAAGCAGGTACAGGTAGTTTGGTTATCTGATTTGAAGGTTCACTTTAGAGTTATAACGTTAAGGTTCATAGATGTATATATATATATATATATATATATATATATATATATATATATATATATATATATATATATAAAACACAAGCAAATGGTTCTAAATCAAATTTAAAGGTAATGATATTGAAAAAGAAGTGTTCACAAAATAAGGAGAGAGTAGGATTTTGGAAGCAGGCCGTTAAGAAGACTAGCAACAGCCATATAGACTATTATATTTATAAGATAGCAGACAATATTTTAAGAACTAAGCTGATATGGGAATGAAGAAAGAAGAGTTTACCAATAAGGATGACTAAGTAGGGGCATAGAAAATAAGCAGGAGGAGGAGACTGGAGTTTATTGGAGAAAATTAGCAAAGAAACCAAAGTATTATGAGCAAATATCATGGGAAAGAAAGATAACAGAATGGGATGATGCTGACCAGAAGCTGAACTGTAGATTAGAAACTACCTTCCATACTATAGATTGATAAAAGAGTAAAGGCAAAGAGAAAGGGATAGTGGAGTGTTAAATGAAAGACTATCTCTGACTGAGATTTTAGCTGAATCTTGAAGAAAAAACTGCTGTTAAAAATGATAATTAGTAGAGCATAAAATAATGCATAGTAGCTATCAATCAGACGAAGAAAACACTGGGAAGATAGAATAGAAAGGCAATAAATAAAGGAACATTGGGAAGACATTTGTATATCTCTCTACTATGCAACAAACTCAACAAAGTCTAGAATGTGTGACATTTTTGCATATAATTGTTTTACTGTATATTTTTATACCCCAAGCAGGTTTCAGAGAATTTTTCCTCAAGTAGATAGCAAATGCTGGAAGTGTGATAGCTCTGAGAGGAGTTGCTGGGAACATATTTTTTGAGTATGTAATGAGTTCGCAAATTTTAAAAGTTCTCTACAGAGTACATTGTCAGAAGCAGTGGTACAGCAAACTATTCTAAGTAAGGGACTTATTATTTTGAGCTGGGATATAGAAACTGAATTATCTAGATATAATAAAGTCTTACTAAGTTTACTGATATTGGCTTTTAAAAAAGCAATTACCAGGAAATGGAAATCAACCTCTAAACCAAGTGTAAGTTAAGTATTGAACATGTGTGATAGGATCTTTAGAAATGGAAAGTATAAGCCATATAGAAATAAGTGGAATTTGTGAAAGTAATACATTTATAATAATGTTCATGTAGAGTGACATTTAAGTGAAGACAGGACATGAGCAATTTGAGAACTGTTGCAATGAATGGTGATTGTTAAAAAAGAAAACATACATGTATAATGCATGAAAATGAAAAATGTTTACAATGGTTTGTTTTCTGTTAACATGTGTGCCCATTTCATTATTCA
Source organism: Protopterus annectens (assembly GCF_019279795.1). Taxonomy (NCBI): domain Eukaryota; kingdom Metazoa; phylum Chordata; order Ceratodontiformes; family Protopteridae; genus Protopterus; species Protopterus annectens. Next base: position 1,382,239,366 of record NC_056728.1, on the reverse strand, counting down.
GTATGCGTGAATTTAATTAAGGTGTTAAAAAAATAATAAGGTACTAAAAGTGTTAATTGCTGCATGTTAGAGCATGGCACAGTGAAACAGTGGAAAGTAGTGCTTTACACTGTTTAACCAGGAATCATGTTTCACATTCATGAATTTATCTTGGATTAAAAAACAGTAAATCTTATAGTGTGCCAGATAACTAGTAATTTTTTTTCTTTGTAAATACAAGAAAGTTGTACTGTTTTACAATATTTAACCATTTCTGCATTTGTGAATTTATCTTATTAAAAAAAACAGTAAATCTTACAATGTGCCAGAAGCCTAGTAATTATGTTTTCTGTGAAATTACACCAGAGCTATACTGCTTGTACAATACAAGGACTATTAACAACTGATACTTTGAGACACTTTGCTAGCCAGTGTTGCTGTAAAAATGGCTTTGTTTGAAAGAAGTTGTAAGGCGTGACATTGGTGAATTCTGTGAAAAGATGAATAAACTTAACTGTGCTTTCTTAATGGTTCACAACAATATTAAAGTTGCTTTCACCAATGAAGTTTGAATGGAGCTGTAAGGCAAACAGCTGGGTAACATATGGAATAAAGGATGTTAACAATAGTGCAATGCAAAGTTTGAAATTAAAGTAACTGAAATAATTAATTTTATTTGATTTGATTTTTGTTTACTGGGAAGACCTGTCTGGGAACTAAAATGCCCATTTTCAGCAGAGGCTCTTGGAGAAAAGTCCCAAAACAAGGATAGAAATACATTTTTGACAATTCAAAAGAAAAACAGTGAACAAACTTTTGCAAAGGATTTCAATGCAAACAGTCAACAAACATTACTTACAAAGCACATCAAATTAAGAAAATATTTTATTCCAAGATATTTTGAGTAAAACCAAAAATACTATATTAATACACTTGTATAGTGTCCATAGTGGATAGAGTTGAGATTGCATACTTCATACTGTAGGTGTGGTACAGTTGCATAGTTTATTAGTTGCCAGATAATATTTTGGGGTGAATTTGAATTGTTGCAGGTTATTTAAAAGTCTGATATGATTTGCAAGTTTGTTCCATGCCTTGGGAATGGTGACAAAGAATAACAAGACACTGTAATAATTATTTCATGTATTGGCAACAGTTAGTTAAACTTCTATTTGGCACATGCCATTGGATAACATTTGACAATGAGGGGGTTTGAGTGGATGGTGAAGTAGTTTGTGTGCTGTGAGTAGCTAAGAGAGGGTAATGTACTGAGGAAGTTCAAGCCTGTTGAGTATATTAAGTGATGTGCTGTGTTGGGAGTAGTTCGGGAGGCTGCAGGTGAATTTATTAATTTTGTTGTAGGTGCTTTCTAGTTTGTGTTTAGAGGATGGGTTGAGATTTCTGAATATTGTTCAGGCGTATAGGAGGGTAGGAAGGAGAAGGGATTGGCAGCTGTTTATTTACTATGATCGCTTAGCAGGTGCTTTGCTCTGTAAAGAGGTTCTAGTTTGCATCGTGTCTTTTTGATTGCCATGCGAATGTGCAGATCAAAATTTAACTTGTTATTACTTATAACTCCTATTAATTTTGTGTTGGTGACATTTTCAACTTTTGTGTTGTTTGAGGAGATAGTTTTGTTTTAATTTATGTTTTTGGGAAGGAATAGCATTAGTTTGGTTTTGTTAGGGTTTAAGAGCAATTGAGATTTATTTAGCCAGTTTTTCTATACAGGTGAAAGCTTCATATGTGATGGTTTCTAAGGTGGGAAGATTTGGGGCTGAGCAGCTAATGGTGAGTTGCCCAGCATATTTTATTATGGTGGTGAGTTTTGATTACTTGTGCATGTCATTAATGAAGATATTGAAAAGTATTGGCCCAAGTATGGAGCTTTGGGAGACTGATGTAGAGATTGCAAGGAAGGTGTAGTGGGAGTTATTCCATTTTACTGACTGGTGTGACTGTTTAGATATCTGGTGAATCAGCTAGTTGAAGGAGGTGTGAGGCCAATAGGATTTAGTATTTACAGCAGTAGGTGATGTGAGTCCATGTTGAAGGCTTTTGACAAGTCCACGAAATGGGTGAAGACAAAATTACCCGAGTTTTTACTTTGATTAAAGGTAACTAGGAAATGCAACAGGGCAGTTTCAGTGCTGTGGTGGGGTCCAAACCCATGCTGGGTAGGAGAAACTAAATGGTTATCTAGTAGAAAGGCTAGGCATTTCTACTGTGTGTGTTTTTCAAGTACCTTGGAGAGTAGAGGAAGGATTGCTGCAGGGCAATAGTTTGACAGGTCGGTGGATGCGCCATCTTTTATGCAAAGGATTATGAAGAAGGTTTTCCAAAGGACTGGGATGCAGTTTGCTGTAAAGTATCTATTAGTTAGGATGCAGAAATGATAGCCAATGGTGTCAGCAGCTATACTGATATATTTGGATAGCAGGTTGTCAGGAGCTGGTGTTGTGGGTTTAATTTTTAATGCATTTTTGGATGGTATTTGTCTGGTTGGTTGTTAGGCTGGGTTGGGGTGTGGAACCATGGTCTGGGGTGTTAGGTGGGGTGGGTATAGGTTATTATTGTTTGAATTAAGTAGAGTACTGGATATGAAGTGTTTGTTAAATTTGTCTGCAATGCCCCTGCTGGTTTCAGATGGGAAATGGCTTGGGGTGGGTTTTCTGCCTGGTTTTAGGAGGTTGTTTAAATTTTGCCAAAATCTTTTGGAATGTTTGTATGTGTGGTCTGCTTTGTGGAGAAGACATTATTTTTATCATAATAAACTTGAGCCTCTGTGCAGTTTCTGAGGCACCAATATGTATCTAGACAGGACTGGGTCCTAATGTTTTGTCTTTTTTTTCAGGCATTGTCTCTCATGAGTTGTTTAGTTTGATGATTAGCCATGCAACATAATTTATTTTCACACTATTATGTCTCAATGAGGCTTGTTGGTTTAGTATAGGTAAGAAGGAGTTATTGAAATGACAGACAGCTTCACTAGAGACAGATATTTGTTGAGTACCCAGTCACATTATTTAAGTGTGTCATTAAATATGGATTTATCAAAACTAGTTAAGTTTCTCTTAGAGTTGAAATATAAGGGTTTGGAAGGCTAGTTGTACTCTGTTTTGATGTAGTTGGGTTGATGATAGCTGAAAGAGTCTGGGAGGGTATTGGCTAGCTTAATTTTCAGGGTTGGTTGAAGGTATGCAGTCTAATATGGATTTTTTTTTGATAATTTGTTGAATCGGGTTGGTTGTTGAATCAGCTGAGTGAAATGATAGTGGATAATCAAATGGGGAGTAGAGTTAGGTTTATTAGAGACCCAAGCCATGTTAAGGTCATTGAACAGGATGGTTTCTTGTTTGAAAGTAGATGATAAATATCTGTTGTTGGTATTCCTGGCATTTTTGGCGAGTGAGGATGTAAATGGCTACAATGATTATTGATTTCTGATTGTTTAGGTAGAGTTTGGCTATAAGTATTTCTTCATTGATGTATTGTGGAATAGTTGGGAGGTGGGTATGAATTTGTAAGGTGGCTTTTAAGATAACAGTCATGGCTATTTACCTATTCAGCCTTTCCTAATGATGATGTAACCAGGAGGAATGATTTATTCATCTTTAATTTCCGGTCTTACCAGGTTTCAGTGATAAAAAGGATGATGGGGGGGGGGGTGGATGAAATTCAATCCATGTGTGAAGGTCTGATATCCTATTGCAGATTCTGTGGGCACTTAGATCACAAAAAACATCCTATTTGCAGGATGGAGGAAGAAACTGAGGTTTGTTGAATTTTAGAGGGCTGTTGAGGAGGGGTGGTTTTAGGCAGGGGGTTTAGTTGGGCTGGGTGTTGGGTTTGTTTAGGTGGGGATAGTGTTGAGCCAGTGTTAGTTTAATTGGGTGGTTGGTGGAGTTTTTGAGGTTATGGAGAAGTAGTTTTGGTCAGTTTTTTGCACTGGAGTGTGGAGTTTCTTACTTGGTGTAGGTTAGTAATGTATGTTTTTTGAGTAGGATTTTGTCTATGCTGAAGAGGGATGGACAGATTAGGGAGTTGTATTGGTGGACAAGAGATAAGTAAGTTTTTGTGATGAACATGGTTTGAATGTAGGTAGGGCATGATTCATTAGTAGTTAATTGGTTTAGGATGGCTACAGTTCCTATTATGGGAAGAGAATATATTTGCATGGTGGGAGGTGTGAAATAGTTGCATAGAAGAATATAGAGAGGAAATTGAGGAAGAAAATACAAAAAATATTTGGATGCACCTCTTGGGTAGGGAGTTGATAACAGAAGGATGGGGGAAAAGATTCTTGTTTTTTGATTTGTACTTCATTGGTTATTTATTAAGTATTAATTGGTTGTTTACATTGGTTGGCATCGGTAGTAAAGTCAGATGATATGTTTTTGTCAATAAAGTTTATAATAGGGGGAGTGGGTATGGGTCTAGTGATATCCTTTGGTCAATAAATTTAATAATATGGAGGCGGGTGTGGAGTGGAGTGAAGCTGCTCATAGAGCAGCTGAGAGGAACAGGGCTGGGAGGAGTCCCTGGAGATAAGAGTCGGGTCCTGAGCTATGGTAGCATATGAAAAACTATCTGTTTATTCAGCAACAGTGTAACCAAAGTCTAATGTTAATTTTTTTTAATATTCTTTTTGTTGTTTTATCAGATTGGTTGGAGGGTTACTGCTTGCCATGTTTCTGCAGAGCTGCTTAGTTTTAGAGAGAAAGAGATTATAGTGCAGTATATGTCTCGAGGGTGACCAGGAAGAATAGTTGTGGGTGGGGGGGCTGTAAAACTGATGACAGGGCAACCTATTAAAAGGTACATCAGAAACAGTGCATTTAATGTATTGTTTAGCCATAATGTAAGACTAACTCTGTGTGGGAGACACTGGCTCTACTGGCTTACCTAACAGTAGTTGAACATAAGCTGGTATTTTCTTGCTCTGTTAATGTATTCTCTTGGTTTAAACTTTCCTAAAAGACTGAGAGGTGGCTGGGAGGGATATTCAGACCCCTAGCAGTAGTGGGAAATGGCTAGTTCTCCAAATATCTAAACTGGGAACTGAACATTTACAAACCCGGTCTTGTCTTCAGTGGTATTTTGATCCATATATAAGGTGAGGCTGGGTATACTGCTGGATATGATTGTGTGCACATCAGGTATTATTTGTTATCAAGCTTTGACACAATTGGCGGTACTGCTTCTAAATGTTAAACCTTGTAGCAGTAGAGAGGGGGCACTGGTGTGGAAATGTGTGCTTAAAAAACATGATGAACGTTCTGAATTTAAAATGCTTGCATTGTGAAATTTGCAGGTTGAAAACCTGTTGTGAAGTTACAAATCATTGTATTGGAAAAATGAAAGACAAAAGAAGCAATCAAACAATCACTGTGCATAAAAAAATAAACCTTTTAAGCCGCGGTGGTGCAGCGGTAGCATTGTCGCCTCACAGCAAGAGGTTCTCCCGTTTGATTCTCGGCTGGAGCGCCTTCTGTGTGGAGTCTGCATGTCCTTCCCACAGTCGAGTGGCATTCAAAAGACATGCATGAATGGGCGTGCCTTCATTGAATGTTGGGCATTGAGCTGGCACCTCGGCACCATAAAAATCTACTGCCAATCATTAGCAGACCGGAGTTCTGCTGTGACGACCCCTAACCGAGAAAAGCCGAAAGAAGAACATCATGGAAGGCAAAAATTGTTCCTTCATGATGAACTGCAGCACAAAGGATTTCCTGCAGAAAGTGTTAACAAGCATGGGTTAACATAACCCCTTTTGTAGAATGTAGGAGCATGGCACACAGCCAACCAGCAACAGCAAGTAAACAAATACAATACTCTTCAAAGATGTTGGAGTTCTACAAGAAAAGGTCAGAGCTTTCTCTGACATTTGCAATTCCAGCCCTTAAGGTGCGATGAGAGCTGGAAGAAACAATGTTTTAGTTCAGAGGTTAAACACTAATATTGATAATGTCATGCAGTTTCAAAGGAGTCTGTTTGTTTTAAAGAAGGAGGTCAAGGAAGTGCAAAAGGGTCAGTAGGACCTGTAGCTAAAAATGAGTAATTTCAAAATCCACAACCAGATGGCACTGTCGTTGAATACAGAGAACAGACTGCAAAACTAAAGGAAATGATTTCTTAAAACACAGATGAAATAGACTATCATAAACATGAGTTGGCTTTAAAGAAAAGGGTCTTGCATGGTTTTCAGGAAAGTCACCAAAGGTCAGTAGCTGGTTTTGAACAATTGAAAAGTTGTCAAAGTAAACCTAACCAAGAAATGTCTGCTTTGCCAAAAATAATCTCTGAACTTTCTGAGCAAGGTGAAGCAGAGAAACGGAATATTAAATGCAAACAAGTGGCTGATTCACAGCAGAGTTTGAAGTAAAGGAAGGTGGGGAAAAGCCAAAAGATCTACAGAAAAACAAGAAAAGCCAAAAGGAAAAAAAGCAAAGACTGTTTTAATAGAGTTGGAAAAGATTATAAAAGAGCAAAGTGAACCGGTTCTTGATCTTGAAAGACAAAACAAAAGTCAAAGACAGATTCAAGCTGAGACTGCATGTTTCCAGAGTTTAAATAGCAAAATACTTTCAAGATTTGCAAACTCTTGATGACTCTGTTCTTGACTTAAAAATTAAGTACCATTATCTGCAAAATGAAAATAAGTTGCTAAAGGCACAGCTCCAAGAATTCTAATCAGAATAACTCTAAGAACTACATACAAACTTCTGTTTGTGACAGCGAAGTGGTCAAGGCGATCTCTGCCTAAAACAAAAGCAAGATACTTTGGCGCAATTTATGAGACAAAAGAAATTTGAAGGAGTAGATGAACAAAAGCAATTTACATTTTTTTAAATGAATGTAGAGATACAGACTGTAATTAAAGTACATTAAATATAGGCAACACATACAGGATCTGGAAAAAAATATAAAATGAATTAATCTGCTGCAGGCATATAAAATAAAATTGAGCTTAAAAGCTAATTTACAGGAAGCAAACAGTAAACTAAAGCAATGTGAACAAACACTTGCTTCTCATGTAAAGTTGATAGCAGAAAGACAAAGACAAAATGAGACAAATTATATAGACAACAATTATGCCATTAAGATAGCTAAAGGAAACTACCCTGTAGTCCACACTAGCAAATTTGGCGTTACTTCTGAACAAACATTAGCCATTTCTAAAGTGAATGAAACATACTTAGGAACTTGCCAGACCTACAATACCCAAAGTACATCAGATGTGCTTGATGAAATTAGCTCCCTCAGAAGCAATTAAAGGTATATACATACAACTACAGAAATATTATAAGGAAGAGGAAATCCAAAAACTGCAACTGCTTTGTCCACCTGAAGCAAGAAAAGAAAAAAGTGGCAGTAATAGAGAACACGTATATATCATGGTAAGTGGAAAGTGTAGACAAGAACCAAAAACTACAGCTGTGTAACTTAAACTTATAACAGTAAATGTTCAAATGAGCACTGCTGCAGTAGCCTTAGGTATGTGGGTTATACCATGCCAATGAAATAACAGCTGGCTAACTTCTAAAGCTTCTTCCACACATCCAAAATGTCAAGCATCTTGAGCTGAGCTGACTAAAAGACAAGTTTGGGCTCAAAGCTCTTTCAAGCTTTCCTACCAACTGAGGGAGAAAGGCTGAGCACTGAAAGGACAATGCTAGGAATAACAAAAAATAAATGTCCACACCCTGGCACAAAAAAACACATCAAAAACTAAGGGAGATAGAGGATGTTAGTGGCTACTGCAGCAGTGAGCATTCAAACATCTACTGTTACAGCAAATTTAACTTGCACAACTGTACTATGTTTATCATATTGATCACTGCTGCATTAGCCTTAGCTTTATGGGTAGATTATCTTATCTAACTTCATTTGAGAGGTGAAAGGAGAAGAGTCCAGGAGCTCCTGGAGAATGGTCCTAACAAAGCCTGACCTGGACCTAGTGAAGTAATCAAGCTTATAGTGCTTTGGAAAAGTATGTACAGAGGACTAAGTGCCAGCATCTGTAATACATCTAGAATCCAACCCTTTCCAAAGCAAACATAGATGAAACCAAAACCCTGTTAGAGTGGCCCTTGATCCATCCTGGAATAGTTTTGTTATGGTGAGTATTTTGTTTGTTTGTTTGTTTGTTTGTGTCTTTCGGCTTTTCCTGGTTAGGGGTCGTCACAGCGGAACTCCGGTCCGCTAATGATTGGCAGTTGATTTTTACGTACCGGCTTGCCAGGCCTGATGCACAACCTTCAACGAAGGTACGCCCATTCACGCATGTCTCCACGCAGAAGACGCTCTAGCTGAGAATCAAACCGGACAGCGTCTTACTGTGAGGCAACAATGCTACCGCAGCACCACCACCGCGGGTATTGTTATGGTGAGTATAACAAAAGGTAATAGCCTTAGATAACCATTTGTAAATGGTCTGTTTTGACACAGGTTGTCCCTTCTTCTCACATTCACAAGAAATGAACAAATGTGAATATCTGAAAGATTTAGTTCTGTTAAGATAGTACACGAGTTGTCTGTGCACATCTACTGTATGCAGTATCCTTTCTCCCTTATTTTAGGTTCAGGAAATAAAACAGGGAGATGGATCGTTTGGCTTTAAGTAAACTTGGATGCCCCTTTAGGCATAAAGGAAGGATTAGTTCTGAAAGAAACCCTGTCCCTATAGAAATTGTAATTGGGTTGACTCATCTTAAGAGCTTGCAACTCAGATGCCCTTCTAGCAGAGAGGTCAGACCAATCAGACCAATCAGTAAAACTGCTTTCCATGTTAAAAACCAGCCAGATTAGCTGATTCAAATGGAAGAAGTATCAATAGAATCATATACACACTATAAACAATGACAAGTAACCTGTGCAACACAAGAAACTAAATTATTTAAAGCAGATTTTCCTCACTAGAAGAAACTGCAGATAAAACATTCCTCATACTTTCCCAATTTGTCAGAACAAACTTTAACATATGAGCCTGATAAATCAAAATTCCGAACATCAAATCTGCAGAAGTATCAACTTTTTCTAATATCTTTCAATAAGTTTCCCATTCTTATCAGAAATAATAGGATTGGAATTAGCTAAGTGATTAGCAGTAGTGGGATTAACTGAAGCTATAGCTGCTGGTTCAGTTTTGGGAATATTGTATAAAATGTAAACCACCACTATATATATATATATATATATATATATATAAATAAATATATATATCTATATATATATATATATATATATATATATATTTATATATATATATATATATATATATATATATATATATATATATATATATAAATATATATATATATATATATATATATATATATATATATATATATAAATAATATATATATATATATATATACATATATATATATATATATATATATATATATATATACGTTGTCTGTCTTTTTAGGGGCAGCTGGCTGACTATCAGGAAAACTGCAGGCAGTAACATACACATCCTCTGAAACAGACAGAAGACAAGGAATAGGTATTGTTTATGGAAAATCCTTCTGTGACATCAGAGACTGTGAAATCTCTGTGTTCTCCCACTGAAAACACTTTCACATTCTAGCAATAGCCTCAGAGAAAGAGAAACACCCACAGGGAGAATCAGAAACTGAGCTTCCCTCTGAGTCTGAATCATAAACCTTAGGAAAAATGTATCTGTTCCTGCATCTTCCTGTTTAGATTCACAATATTGAATCTTTTCAGGAAAAGAGGAACCCTTTTTCTTTTACTAGAAACTACTTTACAAGAAGGATCAATAGCTTGAATGAATCCTTGAGACAGACCCAGTAACCTACCCCTAACCTAAGAAAATTGAAGAGGAGGAGATAAATGGTTGCTTTTCTGTTTCCTTTTGACAAGAAAAATTGAGCCAGTGATGTTATTAATTGGAGCAGCAGCTTCCTCATATGAGCACAATATCCTGACACAACAGAGAAACATTCCCTGTTCCCTTTCCCAGGAATGACAAGACTGGCTGGCTCTTGCCCACTGAGGGGACCCCAATAGTCACAGAGGATTTGGCTAACCCCTGGATAATAGTGGCTGTAGGTGCTACACCAGTGAGATCCAGGGTAAAAGATGAATGGTCTTATGTACAGCAAATGGCCACAGCAGAGTCACCCACCTGAGGCTGAGGTAAACTGCTAGCCTGCAATGATGGTTTAGGCTGTTTGTTTATTTTTTTATTTCTTTGGCTGAAAGAACAACCAGCCATAGCTTGTTCCATGGTCAAGCCAAATATAGTGCCTCTTTCCCCTGAAAGATAAGCCGGTAAACACTAGCAGTCAAAAAATTATTTTTGCCAGAAAAATACAGTAAAAAAAAATTAAAACACTATTCCATCTCCACAAAATTAAAATAAATACAATTTCTCTACTGAAAAAAATGTTTTCAGTTACCATACATCACTTTTAAACTGACAGAAAAAAATGAGCCCTCCATTTAAAAGCATATTACAGTCCCAAGACAGGGCATTAAAACACAATGCTCCTACCTTTAAAATAACTTCCCTGAAGAGAAAAGTAAGAAAACATCAACAACATTAAGTAAATGGAAGTTTTTTTTCCCTGAAGGGAACTTATCTGCCCAGCAAAGGAAAGCACAACTCGTCTATCAATTCTCGAGAGCCCCAGAGGAGTGTACAGTTTGGTGGCAGTAAAGCTCTGAAAGGCTTTGTGCCCAAATTTGTATTTTAGTCAGCTCAGCTAAGCTGCCTCACAGTTTGTGTATGAGGAAGGTGCCCTGAAGCTTTGGAAACTGGAAGACTGTTATATCCTTTACAGGATATGACCCATGTAGCTAAGGCTACTGTAGCAGTGATCAGTATAATGGATATCTGTACTACATTACATCTAAGTGAAGAAAGTGTTAGTCTAAATTCTAAGTTGAAGAATGAAAACTTGTTGTGCTGCTATCAACTGAGAGAAACCCCAGTTAAAAGAATTATTAAAAAGAAAGCCAGTATTCTGTGTGTTACACTGAAAGCTTCCAGATTTAAAGATTTTCTAAGGGCTGATGTTTAACTTAATGGAATTTCAAATCACAAGAAGGATGTATAGAAGTAGAGAATGTACCTGCAAATGAATGAAATGCAACAGAAAATTCAAGAAATGAGACTAAAGTAATTGATTATGGACAAATAATTGATGCTGTTAAGATGGAGAATGCAAAAGTTTTGAAACAGAAAGAAGACCAGTAATAACTAAACAAAACTTTTCATAAAACACATAAACTAAAATGCTTTATATATGCTGTCTATTTGGACATTTGACAAGGGATTGTCCCAAATTGCATGATTTTGTACAAAGTAACAAAATGTTTTAATTGATGTAAAATACTATGGATAATCTGCTTTATTCAATGCATGATATCACTTTCTATGCAGTACAATTCAAAGGATGTTATATAAATATGTATCTGACTTAGGCAGTGATGAGGTGGGCAATTGAACCTGCAATTAAAAACCCTTGGTAACTGCAGTATGGTAGGTCATTTCTGCTCTGCAATAAATGCACTTTGAGGCATTCTTTCTGACAGGCTTGAGAAAATGGGGTTGTCACAGATCTGGTGTCAGCTTGAGTATGGAATTGAGAAAAGGCAGAAAGTGCCAAGGGTCGGTTGCATGAAGAGGAAGAAAAGTTTCCACCGAGGAAAGTTTTAATGTAGAAGAGAAGTCTTCACTAAGAGGCAATTCATAAATGGATAAAGGAGGAAATCCCGACTGGAAAAAATACTGAAGCTAAAACTGTGAGTAGCCTGGGCAGATGAATAACAGTAAGCTAAATGAAGTTATCCGTGAGTTTGTGTGGGCATTAAATCCAGACATTGCTACAGTGTTAAATATGCTTGTCTGGGCACACTGTTTCTTAACATCAGTTTCTTTAAAATATGTGTAGAAAAGTGTCTTAAATATTAGCATAGATTATGATTTCTCAAGTTTTAGAGTATTTGTCTGTTACTACACCAAAAAGCTATTAGTTGGTTGCTGTAAAATATACTGTGTACGGAGCAGAGATAATATCTTATAAAGATTATGTTTTCGACAACACAGCGTCTATTCTAAAATAAAAACATCCTCTGAGGTATTGCTTGTCATATGTGCTTAACATTGTTCATAATTATTTCATAACACTTGTCCCAGGGAGTTTTCCCTCTTTAAACAGTTTACTGGTAAGAGACATAATATTAATTAAAGCACATTTGCTAGATGGCTGAATGAGTTAATTAGCCCGCCTAGTATGCATTCAACTGCATTTAACATTCTTCCTCTCCTCCATCACTAGTTATCCCTCACCTTCATTTTCCACCTGTCAGCTGACCTGTTAAATGCATCCTTTGATTCCAGCCTTACTACCTGCTTCAGTGGCCCATTTTATGAGACTTCAGCCTTCTCTTTGAAGTATTTTTTTGCAATCCTTAGAGTAGCTGATCACTACAATCTACAACTGTGCCTCCTCCTTCTCCTCTGCCCTTCTTTTTAAGAATGACCGAGTCACATCTTCCACAAATGTTTTGTCCACCCATATCAGCCCCCACACTTCTTTTGGCCAGTAAGGTGAAGAGCTCAAGTTCTTAGAGCTCTAGGTCTCTGGTCATTGATCATATCCTTTCACCATCTCCCCAACACATCTTTTTGTTGTCATTCCTCTGGACTTTTTGCTTCAGCCTGATGTCCATCTTCTTATATGGCCTCCAAACTTGCATGCAGAACTCAATGCATAGCACAAACAGGGACCGACAGTGTGGAAGCATTAATTTATTCCTCCAAGATTCTATCCTCTTTTTAGGATACACCCCCAGCATCCTGCTTGCTCATGGCACTGTTTTTTCACTTTCTTCTTAGTGCCCCAGTTCAAATGGGATCATCATTTCTAGGTCCTCTTTCTGTTCTCTTAGTTTCAGTTCTGTTCCTGCATAGCTAAATCTTCATATAGTGTTGCTGTGGCTCAAGTGCAGCACCTTTTTATTTGTCAGTTTGTCTTTACTGAACCTCAGCCACCAGCATTTACAAATCTTTTCTTAGATGCACTCCCTCCTTTTTCTGCATTTCTATGCCAATCTCTATGTCCTCTTCTCTGTTTCCTCAGACATGTTTTATGGACAGAGGATGAGTGGCTCCAGGACTGGCCTCTGTGGCCCTCCGATAATAATTTTCCTTATTCTTGACATTGTCATCTCACTACAGCCCTCTGCGCCCTGCCATTCCAGCATGCATGTATTCCTCAGAATTGGTCCTGCTTCTAATCCCTGGAGTTATTTCCGGGCAGTCGTTTGTGTGGGACTGAAATAAGGGCTGTGATAAAGTCCTAGTAGAGTAGGCTCACATGGTATTCCATCGTAAGCTTTCCTGTAACCCAAGTTGTAAGACTGGATCAACTTCAGTTGACAACTACTTCTGACAAGTACAAAAGTTTGTTGTTTTCTTAGACACTGCTGTCATAAAGAGAATTAATCAAACTTGCCCATTTGGCTTCTCTCTGTGACATTCTTTGCCACGTTGTTATCTTAATAGGCTTGCAGTTTCTCTAATTTTCCAGCTGCCCCTTGAAAAAAAGTAGCCCTTATGCCATCTTCCATCAGAAACTTCTGAACCTTTCTTGCAATCTTACTGCTGATCTCTGTCAAGGGATCTGCCAGAAAACTGCACAGAATCCATTGTCCCTGGGAGTCTGTGCTATTGTCCCTGGGAGTCTGTCCTGTTGTCCCTGGAAGACTATGCTTCTTGTAGCTCCTCCTTCTTTACAGCATTTGGTTTGGCATTCATCATCTTCCTCTCTATCATGTTGTAGTTTATTTATTTGTTTGTTTATTTATTTACGTACTTTTATTAGCTGGGTTATTCCTGTTAACCATGGTTTATTTTCAGTGGACTCCTAGAGTCGTACTGGGACCAGCTATGAACTGTCACCCAAAAACAGTCTTCATTCTATGGCTATGGAGATCATAGTCAATATAGGTTCACTGGCAGGATGCAGCTTGGAATGACATGACGGTAAGGAGAAGGCTGTGTATCTTCTGTCTCCAGATCAGAAGATGGAGATCAGTGCAGCAAAACCATTTGGATTGGGATCCAGAGTCTACTACTTGGGGAGAGGAGAAATTAGAAATGATGTGGGAATTGTGATGAGGGAAAGTCTTCAGTAGGGAGGGATATCATCAGTATTAGTGATAGCCTCATGGCAATCAACCTTCAGTGTATGGATGGGAAGTAGTCATAATTTCAGCCTGTGACCCACAGCAGGGTTATGATAGCAAGGAAAAGTGTGCATTTCAGCAGCAGTTGCAAGACCTACTAGATAAAACAGGGCAACATGAGTTAGTGTTGATAATGGGGAACCTGTTTGCACATATTGAGACAGACAAAACAAGATATATGGACTGCCTTGGTCCATGTGGCTAAGGCAACAAGAATGCGGATGGAGAGACCATTTTAAACTTCTGTTTGGCAAATGACTTGATGGTGAGCAACACATGGTTCATTAAGAGAGAGACAGTCACAAGATCATATACAAGAATGGCAAACATGCAGCTCATGTAGACTTCCTCCTAGTAAATAAAGGGCATTAGAGTAGAGTCAAATATTGTAAAGTCATACCCATTGAAACAGCTGGCCCACAGCATAACCCACTGATTACCACAATCAGCTGCAAGCAGTGATCAGAGAAGGCGCTAAGGTCAACAGTGACATTGAAGTTGACTGGAGAGAAAGCACAAGAGTTCAAGGAAATACTCAAGGCTCTAGCACTCCAGAAAGAAGAGGAAATAGGTGGACATGAAAAAAAATGTCAGCACTTAAAAACATGTGTGATGACTATAAAACAGATTTGTGTTTAAGCCAGGTATGTAAACTCAACCAAAAATGGAGCTGGTGGTGGAATGCAGAAATCCAAGAAGTCATCAAAAGAAAGAAGAAGAGCAAAAAAAGTGGGAGATAGAAAAGACAGAAGACAATCTAGAAGGCAAGAGGGAATGAGGGAGTCCAACAAAGAGATAGATGGACTTTGTAAGAGAAGACCCGTGACTGCCTGGAATGACTGTAGAAGAAGGTAGGAGAATGCATCAAATCAAGAGAAATGGTGACAGATGATGTGATTTCCTGACCCCATGTAGAAAATCATAAAAAGTGGGCTGATGATGATGATGTCTCCAGATCCTGATCGAAAAGGTTAAGCCTTGCACTTTGAAGTATAGTTGATATGGATACCCTGAATAAAGTGGCTACATCTACAATATGTAGACCATGTGGATGACAGTAATGCACCTCTGACTGAGGCAAGTAAATGAGAATGTTTTACAGAAGGGCAGGTTGTCCTGCTTAATAATAGTGGCTAAGTGCAATACTGTTGATCCTTACATCAGTTGATTGTTATTATGGTTATGTTCTGCATGTCTCCATGGAATAGGGAAATGGCAAATACATGCCCTTGTAACAATCCTTTGTTCGTGATTGGCAGCTTAATGGTTTTACATCCAACTTTCACTCAACAGACCTAACCCAGGTGACTCAAGCTGGGTGACTGGACACCAACTGGTCAGTACTTTATTGACCCAGGGCTACTGGACTTTATGGCAGGTACACACTGGTCAGTAGAGGCACATATACCCATCCCACTATGTACATGGGTCCCTGGTGTAGATTGTAGCAGGCCAGGTCCTCAACACACTTATCACCAGCAAATACCTATGACCATGTTTTGGCAATATTAGTCAATGTGATCAAATCACATTGAGCCAAGTTTTACACAATTAAGTGGCTAGCCCCGACACAGCATACAGTCTGCATACCTCTCAACCACTTAAAGCAAGAAATATGGACAAAGCCATAAATAATGATGAAGCAAATGCCCAAAAATAGGGCCAATTTTTAAATATTGCTCATATAAACTTAGAAAATTGACAGAATAACAGGTTTTGTGTTAGCATGACTTTTTCTGAAGGGTATGAAGTCTGAAACTGAAATGTCTGCTATTATTTTCTGGCTTTTATCTTTAATGACTTGCCAACGATTTGCCAGAAAACCTCAATTTTATGAAAAATGGACCAAAATTATGAGGCGAAAATCTGTACAGTTGAGAGGTATGCTGTGTTCTCTTGTGTAGAGGATACTGCACACCACAGTTGATGCCTAAAGAGGTTGGTTTGTACAGCTCTTCCTGGTTAGGTACCATCTGGAGTCTGTGCTGCTGCCTACAACTAAATATATGGTTGAGTTTGAGGCGGAAACATGAGAATGTTCTGGGAAGTAGGAGGAACCCCAAAAGACACAGAGAGAATATGTAAACTCACACAGTCATTCCCAGAGGTCAGGATCAGACCTTGTACCTTGTGCATGGGAAGGGAAGACGTTAACCATTATGGCAACTGTGTTGGAGACATATGCATCAGTAGCCACTTTAGACCTGTGGGAACATAAAGCCATTGATTTTTATGTCTGCTATCTGTGCATCCTTAACCTAGGCATACTCTGCCAAATTATGCATACTCTGGTGTTTGGCACAGCAAATCTTCTGATTCTTTTGGAATCAGAGATTGGATTCTAAAATAATTTATGTCTGGAGTAAAGTACAGTGTTGAAGCTGTGAAAGCCCCAACAAGCTGGGGAAATCCACCTCTAGCAAGAGCTCTGTTAATAGTGGTGTCTCACAAGGCTCAGTACTGGAATCTCTCCTGTTTGCAATATACTTCTCTGAAGTCAAGGCAAATGTAGAGGGCATTTGGCTGACCAAATTTGCTGATGACTGCAAGCTGGGTGCAATCACTGAGTCCTCCAAATATGTAGATATCCTCCAGGAGGGTCTGACACAAACAAATAACTGGTGCCAGAACCACAGTCTAAAATTCAGTACAAAAAATGCATAATTATTCCCTTTGGGAAAATGACCATCCCTGCAATTTACAGCATTGATAACACTCTCCTAAGTGTAGACCCAGTGGTAAGGCACTTGTTAACTCAGGTTGACAGCCACCTGAACTTTGATCACCATGTGTTCATGGTAATGAGAAAATCTTTCTATGTGGATAAGTAAAGGCATGGCATCCTGATCTAAGGAGATCATAGTCCCACTATACTCAGCCTTCATTAGACCTATAATTAAGTACAATGTACCCTTTGGCATGTTCCTGACAAGGCATTTGCAACAGCTGGAGTGACCATAGTGGTTCTACATGAAAGGAATACAGGGTATAAGTAATGTGTCCTGTTTGGACCATCTCAGAGCCCTATCCCTGCACTCAGACTCCTACAAACTACGGAGAGGCAATCTTTGCTTAACCTACAAGGCAATCTCTGATCTAATCCTGATGTATCTGCTCTATATTAAAAAAACAGCACTGGAATTAACCAATCTAATGATCTAAACCTAGTCTATGACATGAACAAAGCATGTTGGTGGAACAGGTATTTCAGAGATTACCCATCCTTGGGAAGAGACTCCCCATTCATGTGAAACAGAGCTTTTCCCTAAGTCTATTCAAATGCAATTTGGACCAATGGATGGGAAATCGCAAATGCATCCCTGGCTTGTCGTCTATGGCCCTTATGGACAGGGGCCCATGGACATTGATAATAGGGAAAATTGGTGCATGAATGGCTAGGGTTAACAAGCTTCTATGGCTGTTAGCCTAGTAACCTCTTATGATCCTATGATCCAAGATGCAAGATAACAACCTTGGGTGAAGCATGCAAATTAAGAAAGAAGCACTTGCAAGATTCAGTGAACTATGCAAGATTCTGCAAATGCACAACCCTTCACAGCATCCATAAAAGGTGAAGCAAAAACTGATGGGAGTACTCCCTTTTCAGACAGTGTTCAATTACAGCCCGAAATTTGAGAAGATGATGTGCTACACTTTGTGTTAGCTAGTTGTATATCCCTCAGCTCTAAAACATCTGAAGGGACTCTGGCTAGGGTCATTCCCTCAATGTGCCCTGTTGACCAGGTACCATGTATTAGAGCACATTTGTAGCTGACGCTGATACTCAGGCTGCTGCATCTTATTGGGGTCAGTCCTTCAAATAGCTCCTTTAGCCAGGCAACAGCTACCAGTGTTCATTTGTAACCAACGCATTGGTACTGCTATTTAGACTCCTCTGTTAGGTAGCTGTCTCAGTTTGAATACCTCCAGTTCCCTAGTTTAAGCCACAAAACATTACTGTTTTTAACTGTGAGTTTATCTGCCAGTGGTCCTGATATCCTTTATTCTCCTTGATGTCCCAAGTTACTACTCTATTTCAGCAGTTGTATGTAGGAGTGCTATCTCGCTGCTGACTATGTATACACTTTAGTGATGCCACTGTGTGCACTTTTCCCCAAACTGCATGATTTAAAACTGGCATACATTAAACTGTAAACTTATCAGGACCCATCTTATTTTTTAGGTAAAGAAGGTAGTGTTAGTCTCTTACTCACCTGCTTGTTCAGCAGCCAGTCATGGGCTTCCCTTACTGTGGGACAGACTGGTTCTCTTTGTGAGCTTGAAGTGTGGTTCACTTCACTCTTCTCCTGACTCTGTTCACAAGATACCCTGTACATCTTCACTTTTATACATTCAGAATCTTATGTTTTCTAGGTAGCTACATTCCTGTCTCTTAAAGCCATATACATCTAATGACCCATTTGCACTCTGACCATTCAGCTCTCCTTTCCCGTCTCACTCCTCTATCTACTTCCTTTCTTCTCCCACACACTTCCTCCTTCTCCCTACAGCTCACCCCTCATTCACATAATACTTTTACTCACAATGTTACATTTTAGTTTATTTCTCTTTGCACTACAAGAGTTTTGACCATAAAGTACACACTAATGACAGCCTCATCTCCTAGATATCGCTCTCAGATGATCATAGGAGGTTACTAGGCTAAAGGCCCTACAGCCTTTTTAAGCCTAGCCATTCATGACCCAATTTATTCAGTTCTCAATACCTACAGACTAGAATAGTACTCTCTGCTCTCACCCTCACACTGGTAAGATTTACATCCACTCACCCCCATCAGATGTCCCCTCACAGGAAAGTCTGATGTGGCAGATAAGGTTCTTGCTTCATGAGAGCTCATCATCAGTTTTGCAGCTACCACTTTCTTTCTTTATCCACATTCCTATTCCCCTTTCATCAGAGCTCACACAGCAGAACCTTAGGTGACAGATAAGGTGGTAGAGATCTTTATATCCTAACAACCCCCTATGTCTGATCTGACACACCAACCCCTAGGTATGCCACTCTATCTTCTGCTATCCCTCTCTCTTTTACAGTGCAACAAAGGGCATTCACTCACCCTGTAAATGCAGATGAAAATCACTCAGCTTCGCTAACCTCATTCAGCAGAATGGTGGTATATATGGCTTTGCCTGTCTAATAATCCTTCTCTTCTCCCAAAGCCTTACAGTTTTGTCTTAGCTTACATTCTCTACCTAGCAATAAGTGAAGACAAGGCCTCACTTCACCCAGTAAGTAAAAGCCCTAGGTGATAGATAAGGTCTTTATTTGTGAAGTATATGTTTTGTGCCTCATTTAACAAGACTGTAGCCTTAGCTGATACATAAGGCTGAATATCCCCATTCCAAGTGATTCTAATCTTTTGAGATCCCCTACCTTTCTCTGTTTTTCTGCACAATATCTGGCACCAGTCTGTGTGATGCTTTTCTCCTTTTATGCTGCTAATCAATCTCCTAATACATCTTCTAATCATCTTCCATTTTTTCATATCAATACTTTCTCTAGGCATCATTTATCTTTCTCTTTCTTTTGAAAATAAAGTTAGTTCAGAATACAACTCTGTCACAAAGTTTCTCTCCCATTATTCCCACATCATCCAATCCCTGTTACTATGGCCTATGGTCAACATCTACAGCCCCTGTCTCACATGCAAACAATTATACAGTGCAACCCACATCCTTACAAGAACCCTGCTTATTCTACTTAGGCATATCAGGAAACTTGCTTCCCTCATTTACTGAGCCTTATTAATGTTGGTGGCTGACAATATCAATCCAAATCATGGTCTAAGATAATCTAAATTTCCAACTCTCCCTCAACTTCACTAACTTGTACATCCCTTATCAAACCCTCCTGTGTAACCATATTCCTAATGCAGCAAATCAAAACCTAACAAATGTCTTAAAAATCCAACATTTAAATGCATAGAGCCTTAACAATACATGGGAATACTTCAAAGTCTGCGTTTTAATATACAGGCTTGGCATACGGAGTGATGGAAACATGGCTTAAATCTTCCTCCTGCTTGTCCTTCTTAAAGGATAGTTACAAATATTTTCCAACAACAAACCTAGTGCTAAAATAGGAAGGGGTATAATACCTCTTAGTTAAGAAAAAACACAAAATAGTCTCCACTTCAATCACAGAAAATAGCTTTTCAAGCAACACCTCTCCAAACTGACTACTAATTATACTATCAGCAAACAAGCCAAATTACCTATTGCTGCTATTTGCATCCCCTTTGACTTCTTAACTCTTCAAAATAAAAAAAAAAACAAAAAACAAAAAAAAAAAAACGCAAGTGACACTATTCTGTCATTCTCTGCTCTGCACACAGCAATATTGCTAATAGCCAATGACTTCAATACCGATCACTTCAGGTCACATAAAACTCAGATCAGCATAAGTCTCACCTTAAATAATCTTTCACAACTTGTCTTTTCTGCAACTAGAAAAGATGCAATAATACTTAAAAGTAATTCTTAGATGTCTTCATCACAAACATCCCACATCATTTAAAAAAAGTCTTTTTCTTACCTAATGCCTTAAGTGACCGTCTGCCTATCCATGCCTTAATTTTCTACAACCCCCCTAAATACCCAATTTTAATTATAGCACACTAACCATATCCAGAGTCAAAAGAAACACCTGCACTCAGAATTTCAGAATTTTAAAACACAGACTGGTCATCCCATATACCACACAACTAGAGACTGAATTGTAAAACTAACAAAAGTTGTTAACATTAATAAAGTAACAGTAAAATGAAGAAAAAAACTTTCCCTTTGGTAACCAGAGAAATACAGGGCAAACTAAAAAGCTGAAACTGGTTTTGGAACAAATAGAAATCCTCTTTCCTGCAAAATCAGACTAAAAAGAATTGTAAGTATTAAAACACAAATGTAAAGCAGCATAAAGGAGACTGAATCCCTAATGCATTTTGGAAACTTCTTCAAGATTTGTCTTACTTTGATAATCATTCTCAGTCTTGTAAGATCATACCACCACTACAAACTGTACTCTACTGGCAGAAATTGAGTAAAATATATATATCCAAATAACTTCCCCACAATTCTGTCTCCCTACCCCGGCCACATTCATTCTCCGAATATCCAAATATGTCTTCTTTTTGCCCTCCTTTTCTAGTTTAAATCTGTTCCCCAAATCTGCAACTAAACTGCTGGAAAAAACTGTGATAACAAAACAAACCTTAACTCAAAAGCAATTCCTCTCTCATTTTTCTATTTAACTGCAACTTATAAGATAGCTCAAAACTTCCGGCGGCATGTATATTTACCATTCACTCACTACAGGAACAGTCTTTCCTCTGTTTAAACCATGTTCAAAAATAGCCCCAGCCAACTGGAATCACCTTCCTATGCAAATCGGAAAAGGAACTCAGTGCCCTTTTTTAGAATAAAGCTACTAGAGCATCTCAAAGAAGCTCACTCTTGTACATGTTTTATAGATAAAAGCTGAATGTCTTGTCTCTATCTTACTTTCAGCCACACCCATTCAAAATTAGTTCGACATCACTGAAAACTTACACATATCTCAGTGTATTACAGTTTCTGTAAGTATATCTCTGCTTTATTACTGTTAAATCTAACTCACTTTGTCCTTAAACTTACAGCTGGTATATAGTACTGCATTTTTTCATTTGTATATAAAAAATCTTCACCTTATTGTTTTTTTTCACTTCTTTACCATTGCAAAGTTTTCTTCATTCATTGATATTGTACATTCCTTCAGATTATCTGTGCACTCTTTTGCTGTTATTGTTCAAGGGTCATCAGTGAAAAGGGTACAAAGACCCTTGCACTTACCTGGTAAACAACTTATTAAATATATACAAATAATAAATAAATATCACCATGCAGGTGCATGTGCTGATGTTGCAGGAACTGTTGCCGACTATTGCACACTTGCAGCCGTACCACTCAACCTGCAGACACTGAAAAAAGGAACAGAGGCCCTTGCAAAGTTGGTACATCCAGTCAAAAATCTGGAGATCTAATTAACATAAACATTTGAATACCAAACAGCACACAGACAGAATGTGGAATGCTACTTAGAAACACGTTTGAAAACATAGATTGACAGAAATGATGGAAAACTATAATCATATTATCAAAGAGAGTTTAAAATATGTATACTTTAATTAACTGTATTGCAAAATCCCACCTCACAACGTCATTTAGTTTTGCTTCTGAAAAAAGAGATGTAAGATGTGTGCCCACTTTCTTTCAATTATTGGTACCACTAGTATTTGGTCATGTAGTGTAGTTTTCTGTGTACTTTACAGCTTCAAAAATGTGTGATGAGGGGGATTCAGAAAGTTGTGTGAAGGGGGTAAATCGGGCTTGAAAATAGGAGCATTCCTCCAAAATGAGGATAGTTGAAAGGTCTGCTTGCAGCAAAGAGACAGTTGCTAGGCATCAGCAATGAGTCATGCTTGTGCAGCACTTTGACCCAGATGTTCTTGACAGGTACTGACCTGACATGCAGCAGGTGCTGTCTGTGTGTAACTTGTGTGCAGCAGGCATGACTCACACAGTCTGAGAGGTAACCGTATCCCACTAGAAATGAAAATGCAATCATTGCTTGACATACTCACATCAGCAGCGTACCAGTCTTATATGGGGAATGCAGTAGGAGAATCCAAGAGCTCAGCCTCACACTTCCTGAGCAAGGTCTTGACTTTCATTTGCTTTGAGACAAAGAACTACAAAAAAGTTTGCATAAACAACAACAGATTACCATGCAGTCATGGAACAATTCTGTGGGGTCATGCAATTCTTGCATGTAAAATGTGCCACGTACTGCATCCATATTGCAATAAATTCACCAACAAATCCACATAGGTTCATAGGTAGGTACTAGGCTATCTGCCCGAAGGCATTTATAAGCCTAGCCAGAATGTGTTGGCTTTCCCCACCCCCTTAGATTAGTTCCCTGTGCCTCTGTTCAGCTGAGGCGATCCCCGGGGTAAACTTTCTGTTTCCCATCCACTCATCAAGGTTTCTCTTGAAGAGTGTTAGTGAGGAGCTCTGCCTAAAGTAGATTGGAATCTTGTTCCAAAGCATGGGAAGTCTCTGGGACAGGAATCTATCCCTCCAGCATATCCTATTTATTGTTGTGGTGAGGTTTAGATCCCTAGAGCGTAGGGTTGCCAACTTTCCATGTCAAAAATTCTGGACATATACATGAAAGCAAAATGCAGTACCCCCCCACACATGTGCCCCCCCACACACATGCGGTACCCCCCACACACACGCACACATGCAGCCATTCCGGTGTCCCATTACTTGGCTACCTCTCCATTTCTCCCCAGTTGCCATAAATACTGTTCAAAACTCTGTGTGCATACTGTTTTCTGCTTTACTTCTACAATGATTACAGATACTTGGATTTAATGTAAAACTTTTATTTCGAATTTTACAGCACAAACACTAATAGACATTTGCTAAACAAGCAATACAGTCTCTCATAAACAGACATAGCTTTAATAATTATTTGCCTTTAAAACTCACATTCACTGAAACAGCATTGAAATATACATTCAAAGAAAATGCATCTGGCCAGTGATGGATTAAGTTTACCTTTGGGTTTTTTCAAATCATAGGCCCCTTGCACACATTTTTAAAGCCAAGCAAAAGTTCTTTGATTCACCTTCCTGATTGTATTAAATTTTAATACATAATAACAGCTAGCAGACATGAATTAGCAGCCATCACAACTTTAAGACTGGTACTCTCATGCTCATGTAGAATCTCTAATGAAACAAAGCTGGCATATTACTGATATCCTTAAATAGCATATATTGCCAGGCTGTGGCAAAACAATCCTCTAAAATGTTGGATATGTTAACTGTATGAAAATGGCCATATGTTAGTTCCCTTAAACCAATTCACACTAAAAATCCAGAGAGTTCTAATAGGGTACTTGAGTACAAAACACCCACATACATACTGTCCCAGATGACTATGTATGCCCCTTTAGAGAGGGTACATCAGATGTGACAGTGAAGTCTTCACATAAATAAGATAGCCATATTGCTCTTTGACAGACACTGCTGCCCAACAAGCCTCATCAGTAATCAGGCAGAAGTAATGCTATAGGTGCTCTTTTCATATATCAACTACCCCTCAAAAATGGTAGATACTTTTCTGTACACTTCTGATTTCTCATTAAGCAAATGAAAAACATATGGCTAACGTTCAACTTGCAGCTTTTAGACACGCACACAAACACATTGCCCTCAACAAGCCTTATTATTTTTGACAGTGATGATGTGATGACAGTAACAGCACCACTTGTTAGACTGTGTGTTACATTTATAGTTGTAAACATTTTGCCAGTAAGCATTGAAACAAAGCACATGAACCAATAATGACAAAACTGCCCAATTCAGAACTTTTCAACCATAAATGGCCACTTATACTTCTGTCATTAAAATCCACCATTATCAGACAATATGCACAATCTCTGCAGAAGTAAAACATCATCTAAATAATTCCACATTAAAGGGATCTGCAACTAATGAAAAGTTGCTGCTAGCAAACAATTTTATATTTCAGTGTTTCATCTGCAAATCAATGCATGCTGCCCTTGAAGAATTGATTGCCTATGTTACGTTAAAAAATGGTAAGCTGCTGGTAATATTGCAATATGAAATGGATGGCAAACTGAAAACAGGTTCATAGTTACTACTAGGCATCATAGGAGGACATACTCAGGACTGCAGCACCCTGCCCCATTAAAATACAACACAGTATGAGCTTGAGCAATCCAGCTATATGCTGTGGGAGTAGAGCCCACACCCACAGCCATCTAGACCAATATACAACAAGTATGCTTAAGTTTGAACAGAGGAGTCTTACCTCAGTTAAAGGTTAAAGCTGAGGGAAAAAAAAAAAAAAAAACGGAACTTACATGTGCCGGAGTTGGATTAGAGAAAACTCGGAGCAAACACCAGCCGGACTCATGCTTTACCTGGGGCTTTTCAGCCTACAGTCCATCTTCTTTATAATTCAAATTCCACGGGACCGGAAGACAGTGAGTAGACAGACATAAACAATCGCAAAGACACTGTTTTCGTCATCTGCACCCGGACGCAAAGGCCGTTCTTAAAGAAGAACGCCCCTAAAAAAAATGTAATTTTTTTAAACTAAAAGAAAATGTGCACAGTGAACCATTTTTTCCGGACAACACAGGCATTTTCCGTCCTTCTGGACAGTGTCCCTTAATTCTGGATAGTCCAGAAGAATTCTGGATGGTTGGAACCCTACTAGAGCATGTGGCTTGAGGGGATATAGTTTTCTTTAGGTGGAGCATGTCCATCAATTCTGGGTTGGACATGGCCTTGTAAGTCAGGCAGAGATCACCTCTGAGTAGGTGGTATGCAACCGAGTACAACTGGAGTTTCTTCAGTCGAGCTGCATAGGGCATCTGTTTGAGGCCAGTGATCCTCTTAGTGAGGTACTTCTGTGGTCTTTCCAGCTGTTGTAGGTGTCTTGTAAGGTACATCCCAAATGGGACATTGTACTCTATGATGGGTCTGATGAGTGATGAGTAGAGGGGCACAGTGACCTCTTTTGATCTGGATGCGAACCCTTTTGTGATTAGGTGGGCCACATCAAAGGATTTTCTAACCACTTTGGCAATGTGATTATCAAAGGAGAGATTACTATCTACTTGGGTCCCTAGATCCCTTATTGCTTCTTCAGTATTTAGGGGACTACCACCTATGTGGTAGTTTGTGGGTACTTTGTTTTTTCCAAAGAGGATGACTATGCACTTTTTGACATTTAGCTTGAGGCCATGGTTTTGACACCAGGTATCCGTCTCAGTGACACCCTTTTGGAGGATGTCTGTGTCAGCTGGAGAGTCAATTATAGCCCCTAGTTTTTAGTTGTCTGCGAACTTGGTCAGCCACAGTCCTCCTGTGCTTGCCTGTACCTCTGAAAACTATATGCTGAACAGGAGGGGTCCTAGGACTGAGCCCTGGGGAATGCCACTTGTAACTGGTTTAGAGTCGGACCTAGCTCCTGCAACTCTCACCATGTGGGTTCTGTCCGTGAGCCAGTTGGCAACCCCATCTTGTGACATCGAGGTTTATTTTCAGGCTGGTGAGCTTGTCTATAATACCAGAATGGGGAATGGTGTCAAAGGCCTTTGCAAGGTCTAGGTAGGCTGTATGTACCACCTTTCCCTCGTCTATAGCCTTGGTAACTGTCTCGAAGAAGTCCTCCAAGTTTAGGAGGCATGATCTGCCCTTAACAAAGCCGAACTGGGTAGGGTCCAGTGTTTGGAGGTTCCCAATGTCTCTGTTAATGAGTTCATGATGATGCGCTCCATAGCCTTGCAGACCAAGCTAGTCAGGCTTATAGGGCGATAGTTCCAGGGGTCTGTTGTGGTTCCACCTTTGTGGAGTGGAATAACCGTTGCTGTGCACCACTCTATGGGTATGTAGCCTGTGGAGAGGCTGAGTTTGAACAGTGTGTTTAGGTGAGGGGTTAGTTCATCTTTGAGCTCATGTAGGACGCAGCCTGGGACACTGTCCAGTCCCATTGATGCTGTGTTTTTGGCTTTGGAGAGGGCTGTTTTAACCTGAGTGCCTGTAATTTCAGGGGCTCTACATTCTTCTGGTATGGTTATGGGCCCTTTTGGGGGTGAGAGGGGGATGAAGTTTGCACTTAACCTGTCTGCCAGGATGTTGGCTATATCAGTCGGTTCAGTGTATTTTGTGCCGTTCTGCACTAACTCTGAGCAGATCTGAGAATTGCCACTTAGTTTCTTGACATAGCTAAAGAATGCCTTGTGGTTATCTTTGGAGTCCTTGGCAATTTTTCTTTTGAAGCTAGCCTTGGATGATTTTATGAGGGATCATAGTGTCTTGCTGATACTGATCAGGGATGTCTTCCCTTCTTGGGATTTTGCTCTTTTCTGTACTAGTTTCCTCCTTCTATTGTATAGCTTGTTTATGGCAGGGGTCCACTAGACTGGTTTCCATTTCTTGGAGGAGTGAGTCTTGGTTTTGTTTGGGATAGCATGATCCATGCATTCTTGTAGGTGCCCGTAGAGTGCATTAGTAAAGGATTTTGCAGCTTGGACAGCGTTATCCTTTAGCATGGGGACTTTGAAACATTCCACCTCGGTCTTAATTAATGTGAAGTTTGCTTTTGAAAAGTTTTTCACAGTGGTTTCCTTGACCAGGAGTGGGGGCAGAATGTGGATATCTAGAGTGATTTGTTTATGGTCAGGTCTAACCAGCGAGGGGCTGACCTCTGGTGTGGAACACCAATCACCCATGTTGGTGATGACCAGGTCCAATATGTTGTCACCCCGGGAGTATTCACCAGTTAATCCAGGGCATTTGAGTTTATAAATTCTAGGAAATGTTGGGCAAGGGAATTAGTACTTGAGTAGTTCTCCCAGTTAATGTTTGGGTAATTGAAATCACCCAATATTAGGGTGCTTGGTAGGACCTTTATGTTTGCCAGTGTTTCCAGAAATGCGGAATGGGGTTCCTGGGACATGGTGGGTGATCTGTAGCAAGCTACAATTTGAATTGCAGTTTTGCCTGTTGTTAGTTGCATGTGGATGATCGCTGAAGCATTGTCCTGTGCCACTAACCTGGAGGTGTGGGTATCCTTGATGAATATGGATACGGCCCTGCCTTTTTTATTTTGGTCCAGGTTCTGTGGCCGAAATGTATGATATGAGGTGTAGCCTGGTAGTGCTGGGATACTCTCTGGAGCCTTAAACCAGGTTTCTGTTACTGCACATATATCAATTTTCTCCATACTGGGGAGTGCCTCGTGTGCATGCATTTTGAGGTTTAGACTTCTGGCATTGAGTAGCATTACCCTCAGCTTTTTGTTACTTGTGCTATTTATGGCAGTGGGTTTGTCTTTTGAGCCTTGCTTAAAAAAGGCACTATGGGGGTGGCAAGAGCCTTGGCCAGTATTCAAAAGCCTAAGGGTGACAGGTGC
This sequence comes from Protopterus annectens, assembly GCF_019279795.1. Lineage (NCBI taxonomy): Eukaryota > Metazoa > Chordata > Ceratodontiformes > Protopteridae > Protopterus > Protopterus annectens. The sequence goes on along the minus strand of NC_056728.1, from coordinate 1,382,211,146 downwards.
AAGCAGTCTCTAGTGAAGCAGCGTGGCTTGTCTAGCATGTCATCCCAGGTGGACAGACACTGGATCCCCTTTGAATGACACCAGAAACTTAGCCAATTGTTGAAATTGATCATTTTTTTCTTTATACCATAGTATCATTCTTGGTGAGGGCAGGATGCTACTCAGGGTCAGGGTCATACCGGTCTGGGATACATGATCAGAGAGCTCTTCCATGTCTCTTTTCATGTAGTCCAGGGAGGTACAGCTCAGGTCATTCACACCAACATGGACAATGACAGAGTCATATTTGTACTTGTTCTGGAGTAACCTGAGTGCTTGTGTTATGTGGCTTATCCTGGCACCCAACAGGCAGCTAACAGTAACCTTCTACTTGTTCAGCTGAGTGAGTGGAATGTCAGTGTGCCTGACTATAGAGTCACCTATTACTAGTGTGTTGGGTATGTTATTTTGCCTTAAGGGCTGTGATTGCATGGCACACTGGTTTTGTGATGTATGTGTTTCATGGTTTGAGTTGCGGGGTGGAGGTTGCTTGGATGTCTGCTTTGGAGGTCTCTGTTGCTTTTGCAGTTTTTTATTTAGAGCCTCCAGGTATGTTTTCGTGTATTTATGTGTGTTTTTTGCCTGTGCTGGTTTAATGGGTTTCTGCAAGACTGGTGGTGTGATGCAAGCATTTCCCTTCTCCTCTTGACTGTCTGATTCCGTCTTGGGTTGAGAGAGCTTAGCCTCCAGTTTGGCTGTATAATTGCATCTCTCACATGTATTAGTGTTTGGTGGTAGGAGGAGAGGGTTGTCTGTGTACATGAGGCAGTTGTAACATTGCCTCAAAATGCCCAGATTCACCAGTTGGACTGGAGAGTACATCTGAAACTGCCCTTTGGACATGCCTGGATAGGTACAGTGAACTGTTTTATTGATTGGCTGGTAAGGTCGAATAGAGAGTCTTGTCCTTCTGTACAGTATAGTGGGGTCTAGTGCTAGGGTTTATAAGTGCTTGCTATGAGTTTTGAGCAAATGCCGGGCTGAGAAATGAATGATTTGAGTGCTTAAGTTGAAAGTTTGTCTAGTTCCAAGGGAAAAAATTGAAGAGGAGACTTTGTGGAGCCGGGAATAGTTATACCCTAGCTAATCGGTGCTGCCCGGCATGCAAAACCGGGCAAATGCATTTTGTATAGCAGGGAAATGAAAGAGATAGAAATTAGCCCAAAATGGCCAATAAACTACTAATTTCTGGACTGATACCACTCCTCCAAGGACAGATTGACTGCTAAAAGCTCCCCTCTCTCACAGGTGAACAGAGAAACTTCCTTCTATCCAAGTAAGGTATGGGCGAGCACAGAGACTTGTAACACAGCCCTGAATTCAGCACTAAACTGAAAACTGGACTATACTAGCTTAGAAAGGTGGGCAACAAGTATATATATTTTTTTCAGAAAATAAAGCAGATTCAATCAAAAAACACTTTAAATGCACATAAAAGGATACTTATTGTTATATATCTCAGATCAGAGTTGTAGTCAATGCCCCTAATAATAAAGTAGGAAGAAACACAAATACAGTAAAAGCAGATGAATAAAGTGCAATATATATATATATATATATATATATATATATATATATATATATATATATATATATATAACAATAGAAAATGAACAAACTGATTTAAACAAGTTACCCAACTAACCAGAAAAAAAGCTCAAAACTGAGCCCTGTTCCAGCAGTCTTCAATTAGACAAGATCTAACTGCACACTCCTGCCACAAGGGTACAGGGGAACTTCTCCAAAAAAGATGGCCTGGATCAATGCTCAAGTTATACAAACAAACCTAGATTCAGCAGGCCTGAATCTAGTCTATGCTACAGCAACAAGGCCCACCAGTTTCAGAAAGAAACAGTTCAAATAAGCAGGCACAATAAGCCTGTGACCAGAAATTCCCAGCTCAGAAGGGCAGAATCCAGCCTTTCCTCCCACAAGAGTGCAGACCATAAACCTTATTAATGTAGAACAACTGGTCTGAAGCCCAAGTGCTTAAACCAGAACTAATACACTTTTAGAATAGCAGACACTGAGCCTTCAGTCAGCAATTCCCAGATTAGAAGGATGTAAGCTACCTGTCCTGCCACAACAGTGCAGACTACAAACTTTCTTAATGTAAAACAACTGGTATGAAGCCCAAGTGCTTAAACCAAAAGACTTAGAATCATCATCATCATCTTCTTTCGTCTGTTCCCGTTAGGGGTCGCCACAGCAGATCACCTGTTTCCATTTCTTCCTGTCCTCTGCATCTTGCTCTGTCACACCATCCACCTGTATATCCTCTCTTACCACATCCATAAACCTTATCTTAGGCCTTCCTCTTTTCCTGTTACCTGGCAGCTTCATCCTTAGCATCTTTTTCCCAAAATACTCAGCATCCCTCCTCAGCACATGTCCAAACCAACATAGTCTTGCCTCTCTGGCTTTGTCTCCAAACCTTCCAACCTGTGCTGACCCTCTAATATACTTATTCCTAATCCTGTCCAACTTTGTCACACCCAGTGCAAATCTTAACATCTTTAACTCTGCCACATCCAGCTCAAACTCCTGCCTTTTTGTCAATGCCCATGTCTCCAACCCATATAACATAGCTGGTCTCACTACCCTCTTGTAGACCTTCCCTTTCATTCTTACAGGTACTCGTCTGTCACAAATCACTCCTGACAATCTTTTCCACCCACTCCATCCTGCCTGTATTCTCTTCTTCACCTCTCTTCCACACTCACCGTTACGCTGAACTATTGACCCTAAGTATTTAAACTCATCCACCTTCCCCACCTCTACTCCTTGCATCCTCACCATTCCTCTATCCTTCCTCTCATTCACACACATATATTCTGTCTTAGTCCTGCTGACCTTCATTCCTCTTCTCTCTAGAGCATATCTCCATCTCTCCAGGGTCTCCTCCACCTGTTCCCTACTCTCACTACAGATCACAATGTCATCTGCAAACATCATAGTCCACGGGGACTCCTGTCTGATGTCATCTTTCAACCTGTCCATCACCATTGCAAATAAGAAAGGGCTCAGAGCTGATTCTTGATGTAACCCCACCTCCACCTTAAACGCATCCATCACTCCCACCGCAGACCTCACTGCTGTCACACTACCCTCGTACATATCCTGCACCACTCTTGCATACTTCTTAGAATAACAGTTGCAATTTAATCAGGCTACTACCAAGCAGTAATAAATGCAGCAGAATAAATAAAATTGAGTACTTTTAAGAAGAGGCAAAAGCAAAACAAAGTAGAAGGAAACACAAATACAGTAAAAGCAGATGAATAAAGTGCATTTTTTGTTAGTAAAGTGCAAGGAGAGAGGAAGGAAGAACCTATGTGGGATGGCCTTCTCAAATTGTCTCTCTGTATTAAGTAGAGTGAACACTAGACTCAGAATATGATCTCACTGTACTCGGTAAGTGAGCAAATGAGATGGATCCAGGAGGAGTGCTCAAATACAGACTTACAGGAGGGGCGGTCAATTCCAGAGCCACCAACACTAACACCAAAACAACAACAGGGACAGTGGGTGGGGAACTAACTGCAGAGAGAAACACAGCACATTATTCAGTGAAACAATTAGGTAACTGAAAAAATAAAATACAGTACTTTTAAAACTACAAGTTTGCACTTAACAGAAAGAATAAAACACAGTACTGCAAGTTTGCACTTAACTTCAGCTTCTAATGCAGGTGATTGTAGCCAACCAAGTCACTCAGAAATTGAGCATAAAATGAATTCTCAAACTTTGTGGCTAGCACTTAAAGTACAGAGGAAACCCTCTAGGCTAGCAGTTAAATATCAGATAATAAAGAAGTGAGAAGACCACCACACCCTCTTACAGCAGAGAGACACACAGCACACTATTCAGCAATTAGGTAGCAGAAAAAATAAAATACAATACTTTTAAAATTGCTGTAGTGAGAGTAGGGAACAGGTGGAGGAGACTCTGGAGAGGTGGAGATATGCTCTAAAGAGAAGAGAAATGAAGGTCAGCAGGACTAAGACAGAATATATGTTTGTGAATGAGAGGGCGGATATAGGAATGGTGAGGATGCAGGAAGTAGAGGTGGTGAAGGTGGATGAGTTTAAGTACTTGGGATCAACAGTTCAGAGTAATGGTGAGTATGGAAGAGAGGTGAAGAAGAGAGTACAGGCAGGATGGAGTGTGTGGAGAAGAGTGTCAGGAGTGATTTGTGACAGACGAGTACCTGTAAGAGTGAAAGGGAAGGTCTACAAGAGAGTATTGAGACCACCTATGTTATATGGGTTGGAGACAGTGGCATTGACAAAAAGGCAGGAGTCAGAGCTTGACGTGACAGAATTGAAGATGTTAGATTTGCACTGGGTGTGACGAGGATGGACAGGATTAGGAATAAGTATATTAGAGGTTTAGCCCAGGTTAGAAGGTTTGGAGACAAAGCCAGAGAGGCAAGATTACATTGGTTTGGACATGTGCTGAGGAAGGATGCAGAGTATATTGGGAAAAAGATGCTAAGGATGAAGCTGCCAGGTAACAGGAAAAGAGGAAGGCCTAAGATAAGGTTTATGGATGTGGTGAGAGAGGACATGCAGGTGGTTGGTGTGACAGAGCAAGATGCAGAGGACAGGAAGAAATGGAAACAGTTGATCTGCTGTGGCGACCTTTAACGGGAGCAGCTGAAAGAAGAAGAAGACTTTTAAAACTGCAAGTTTGCACTTAACAGAAGAATAAAACACAGTACTGCAAGTTTGCACTTAACGTCAGCTTCTAATGCAGATGATTGTAGCCAACCAAGTCACTCAGAAATTGAGTATAAAATGAATTCTCAAAATTTGTGGATAGCGCTTAAAGTATAGAGGAAACCCTCTAGGCTAACAGTTAAATATCAGATAACAAAGAAGTGAGAAGGCCACCACCCCCTCTTACAGCAGAGAGACACACAGCACATTATTCAGTGAAACAATTAGGTAACAGAAAACATAAAATACAGTACTTTTAAAACTGCAAGTTTGCACTTAACAGAAGAATAAAACACAGTACTGCAAGTTTGCACTTAACTTCAGCTTCTAATGCAGGTGATTGTAGCCAACCAAGTCACTCAGAAACATACTGATAAATATGTCAGTCATGAAAAGGTGATGTTCAGTCAACTGCAAAACTGTGTGTGCTTAATCTAGAAAACCCCTACTTTAATGGGCAGGTTTTTAATGCTTAACATTCCTCAAGGATACTTGATAGATGACAGGAACAGAGAGAACTGCAATATGTGCATAAGATAAAGTATGACTATGTGCAACGGCAGTGACCCACAACGCTACTTATGTGCTATAGATATCAGTTACCCCCCTGGACCCCTGGCTAATGACTCCTCGTGAAAAAAGAAAAACATCAAAAGGAACCATTGAAAGTATGTTTCACAATCCTTAATTGCCTTTGGATGAAGCCTATAATGCAGCACATGGAATGAACACACCTGTGACTTGGTGAGTGTTTAGGTTGTTTAAGCCCACATTCTGGGGTGATAGTTAATACATGTCCAAGACAACAGTGCAGAAGGTCACTGTGTATGCACTCCTGTACAACAGAGTAACAACTAAATCAGATATCCTTGCAGTTTGGGGTAAAGGAATCCTACTCCAGCAACCATTAATACCGGAACATAATCAGACTTGGGATGACAAACTAACAATGAAGGACTAGAGGATGAGGAAAATAAATGTGTAATGGGCAGACACTCACTGTATGTCTGCATTTTAATGATAAGACAATGTGTAGTATAAAAGTATATGGCAAGAAATGCCATAGATACAGGATGTGCAAAAACGTATGATTTCCACACTGGTCTGATGCCATGGCAACACCAACTAATGACATGATGATGTACTTATGTCTTTCCATTCTGCAGTATCAGACACCACTGTTGCTAACACAGTACTGTGCAAGGCATGCACAGTAATGTACAGACTATTGATACACATAGAACAGAACACCAGACACAGATGTGGGTATTATGGCCATATTGTTGCAGGTACCATGTCAATACCAATGTGGAGTATGCTGTCCTGTGTGTTGTCTACCAACCTCTGGCATCTGCTAATGTCTCTTTTAATATAAAACATATTTAATAAGACAGTGGCAATACAGGCATCATATGTATATGGAGAAGGACACAGAAAATAGCAAAAGGGAGACACAGGCAGATAAGATGGTTATACTGGTATAGTTGCTATGCTAATATCAACTCAGGTAGTATGTACTGCAACCATGGTTTCATATTCATGGGAGTACACATGTACTGGGGCCCAGCATTATAAGCACCCATAATCATCTAGCTACCATGGAAATAAAAGGCAATAGGGAAATTAAATACTCCATAAATACCTAGATGATGGTCTCAAGGAAAGCAGAGTTGATCTTCAGCAGGTGTGGAGGAGAAAATGATCCAGTGAAAACATTCTGCTGCATGAAGTGGAAGGCAACATCATATATGCCATAACCATCAAGGGAAGACCAATCACCATTCCAGTACTTTACAGTGTGGCAAGTCTGCTGATGGTGTTTGGTGTAACAGGCATCATACATGTAGCTACAGATATCCCAAATACCCAAACAGGAAGGAATGAATGGCATACATAAATATAATGGTTTCCAGCAGCTTCCATGATGATCATATTACTCATTCTCCATGGCCATGCACCAAAATGATATCTTACTAGTAAGTACTTGTACCACAAAGGAAATACATAATGTTAATTAATGAATTTTACAGGGTTATAAGGAAAACAGAAACCTGCCAATGGGTAAACAATGATCTCTTTATATTTTATATATGATGCTGAGTAATCACTGAAACCCTATATGACAACCTCTGTGCAAGATTTAAAACTGTTTGCTGTCAAGATACAACTAGGTGAAGAGCAAAACATTCATAGTTGTTGTTTGTCTTTTTCCCAGTTAGGGGTCGACACAGTGGAACTCTGGTCCGCTAATGATTGGCAGTAGATTTTTATGGTGCCGAGTTGCCAGCCCGACGCCCAATCTTCAGCGAAGGCATGCCCATTCACGCATGTTTTTCAGAGGCCACTCGACCATGCTAAGGACATACAGACTCCACACAGAAGGCCCTCCAGCCAAGAATCAAACAGGAGAACCTCTTGCTTTGAAGCAACAACGCTACCACTGTACTACCACGGCTTCAGCAAAACATTCAAAGTGGTAAAGCAAAACATTCAAAGTGGTAAAACATATATATGCTACCCTGAACAGCACATATTAAGGGGCACAGAGAAGGCACCATCACTCACAGTCTAGGAAAGGCATGTCTGTTCTTTAATATTTAATGAAATTAGTGCAATCACTGCATCACAAGCCATGAAATCAGTGCAAGCACTGCATCATAAGCCAACTTCTACAAAGGCTGGGGAAAGAGGTGTATTAAGTGGCCCCAAATTGTCCTTATCTACCTTCATATTTGTTTATTTATTGTATCTTTATGGATGGGTTTATCCTACTAGATCATGGCCTTTTCAAGGAACAGCAAAACTGATGACTACAAAGGCAGATGCAAGCATAAAGAATCCAAAAAAACACCACAGAAGTATGAGAAGTAATAGAACCACACTCTTTTAGTGAAACTCTTAGTGCTGTTGTCTCGCTTACCACAAATATTTCATCAGAAGTTCTGATAACATTTTTTATTCATGGAACACCCAAAGCATTCCCTTCACAAATATAGTAGACAGCACTAAAGGCAGCATACCTCTATTCCTTTTAATGCAAGAATTCAAGACAAAGGCAAAAATAATTGGGGAGACAAAGGCCTAAAATCAGGTACAGATTTTAATTATTGCTCTTATAAGCTTAAACATTGCTAGAATAATGTTTTGCATTAACATGCATTTTCTGAAGGAGATGAAGTCTGTATGTCATTATTTAGTGACTTCAGTCCTCCATGATTTACCAGAGAACCACAATTTGTATAAGAAACAGAGCAAAAATATGAAGCAAAAATCTGGACAGTCTATAAAATTCTAGACAGTTGAGATTTATGACAGACAGTTATACCTATGTACAACAAAAATTAAGGCAGTAGTGAACATAAATAAAATAGACAATGGCTAACTTCAACGGACTGACAGAATATCCCTGAAAAATGAAAATTAGAAATGATTAAGAAGCAGTCTCCCACTTCATGTATAATACTGTACAACATGATGGAAGAAACAAACCTTTGGTGAAAGGGGATTAGGAGGGTTTATTAAACAAATTAGATGCAGACCACATAGAAAAGCCAGATATGATTTCATAGAGTTGCACACAGATCTGCACCGCTGTTTTTACTTGACAGCATGATGATGAAGTCTTAGTATTACATTTGGTCCACGCAATCATTTATTTATGCTTAACTGAGTTAGTCCCACTAGGCTAGTGGCCTTTATTCAGGACAAAAGGAGGTATAATTTATACTACTAGGAGAAATTTGGCCAAGGCATTAGGGAACATCCCCTACTTGTTGTTGTGTTGACAAGAGCAGGATTGTTGACATTGTGGCACTTCCTGTTTCTGTTCCAGGTGTGTACGTGGCTCAGAGAAGCAGGAGGCATATTGGTATGGCATCCAAAACCATTGTCAACAGTTTTGCTTCTTTAAAAAAGGGATCGGTTGTTGAATCCACAATTGGAGCAGTGGTGAAAGTGACAGATGTGGGAGAGAAACTAGTTAAGCTTTTGCATTAGCAAGGGGAGGAAAAGGAGCATGATAGCAATATGGGGAAGGTGTTTGAGCTAACCCATCCTGATGTAGCAGTTAAACATAAGCATTTTGATGGTGTGGAGAGACAATAGGTTAATACTAGGCTAACTGCCCTTGTGGGCCATTTTAAGCCCAACCAATTACCCCATGTGAGAATCAAACCCCACACCTTGTGTCTGCAAGGTAAACACCTTAACCATTATGCCATCCTTCTATCCAAGTGGAGATATCAAACCTTCACAGAATTCAGAATTCAACAGGAACTTTTTGCTGTAGAGTCCATGGACAGTGGTGAAACTCATATTACAACCTTCCAATCAGGAAGGTTGCAGGATGATTTACCACAGGATTTGCTGGTGGCGAGCTAACCAGGGAGTGGCAAGGACATTTCTTGGGGGGGGGGGTTGATGGATAAAATACAAAAGGAAGATGCTGAACTTATACATGAGGTTGCTGTAAAGGAAAACAGATCATACATGGTTATAGTAAGGGAGAAGGGAAAAAAAAGAAAGGACTTCACAGTTAGGATTTATAGTAAAGGAGAAAAAATATTAAAGGTATGAGGTGCGGGATAACATTATTTCTCCATTGGGAATGCAACCTTCAGAGGTAAGAGCTTTCATTCATATAAGTAAAGGGATATTTTGTGATGTTATTTTTGAAAATGGACATTTAATGATGAAATTATTTGCGAGAGTATGAAAACAAGAAAGACTTTGGTCCTTGGAAATTATATGTATTGGAAGTTTATTATAGAAAAACTAAGAAAAAAATACATATATAATTTAGGATTGAAGTTGAAAAAGAGCCTTTAAAAGGGCACTTAAATAACAGATGTAAAGAATTAATGGACATTTCTAAACTGAATGAAAATAGAGGGCTACGGACTGGGGGATGGGACTGCAATGTTATACTAAAAATGGAACATGAAAAGATTGTACACATCCCTGGTGTTATAAACGCTGAAGGTCACAAAGGAGTTGTGAAATACTGGAGTCAACTGAAAACTTTTTTTGTGGGAAAACAGATCCTTTAATTATGGATTGCATTAAAAGAAAATGTTATATATGTGGTGAAAGAGGACATGATGTTAAAAAATGTGAAATGAAATGCAAATGTAAAATGGTTGGGCATGTGTGAATGGACTGTAAAAAGGGAAGGATGAAGTAGAAAAAAATAAGTAGGCCTGAGAAAGAGGAGCAGGAACAAATACAAAAAGAAAATAAAACAATAAATCAAGAAAAAACGGGCAGAAACAAGGAAGAGAGGATGTTATGAGTCAAGATAAGAATGAGAAAAAAGATGGAAATGAATTACAGGAAAATGAAGAAATAACTATTAAAGAAGGTTCTGAGTTTAGTGATGAAAAAAAGTTTAACTGGAAAATAGGAAAAGGTAAAAAGAATTCAATTGTTAAATGGGTACGAGAGAGAAAAGAAATTATGTATAGTGCTAAATAGGATTTAGCAGAAATATTAAAAACTTTAAGGATTTTGGTTCTGGAAATTAGAGTGGGGGGGGGGGTCAGCTAAAAAATAATAATGTATAAATATTAAGTGATGAAGAACACTTCAAGTATAGATGCAATGTAAAATGTATTGTAAATATGGTAAATAAGTTATTTTGTCAAATAAAGGACTCCTACTCTTTTTGCTAGGTGCCATGAGATCTTTTACATCTACCTGAACTACCACCAACTCAAGCAGATGGGGTCTCGGTTTGACATCTCATCCGAAGTATAACACACTCAGAAGCACAACATCCTCCCCATGCTTCACTGTAATTTTGGTTAACAATCTACCTGGTAAGGGAAAAGAACCAACAGCCTTCTGCACCAAAAGTGAGTGTGCTACCTGTTGTACCACTGACACTGACCTATGAGAGGCACTTCAGGTTATATACATATTTCAGCTTACATAGTAATCGAAGTAATCAATAGTCAGTATTATGCACAACCAAAGAATGTGTCTAATTGCCTCATTTATTCATAGGTTCATGGATATGTATTTTTCCATTGATCTGTTTGTATCTTTAGAAGTCTAACCTTCCTTCCCTTTGGTAGTTTTTAGCCCTAATATTTTGTGTACATATAACCCAGAGATGGCCAGACTCCCCCTTTCCATGAGTGCTAAACTACTGGTAGATTTGTAGTCATCTACCCATTTGTCCAAAATACATTTGAATACGGTAAGAAAAGTACTTTATGTGGAGTGGAAGATAAGCATAGTTCTCTGTAATACATATCTATCCCTCCAACATGTCCTGTTATGTTGCAGAAGAGATTGAGATTCTTGAGCAGGTGTTTATTCCAACACTGGACCTGCAAATGTGTAATAGGTCTGACAGGATAGAGCGTTTTGAGGCTCTATATACAAGACAGAGGTCACCTCTTGGTAGCTTGTATGGTACTAAAAAGAGGAACAAGGCTTTGAGTTTTTATGATTTATGCCCTTTATTTTCCTACTGAGGAATCATAGTTGTCATTCCAGTCAGGACAAGTGTTTTCACAAATACATACCAAAAGGGGCATTATGTTCAATGACTGGCCTAATGAGTGCTGGATACAGTGACATGATTGCATCCCCTGACCTGGACACCATAAATCTAAATATAAGCTGTATGATGAAAAAGGACTTCCTTACAATAGTGGATGCATGACTATCAAAGGACAGTTTATGGTCAACATAGGTTCTCAAATCTTTGACTGTTGGCTCAGTTTTCAGAGTATTTTGTCAATATGATAGTTACAAGGGGGAGTCATGCATGGAGAAGGATAAAATTATACATTTCTTGGCATTTTGTTTGAGTCTGTGGTTCTGACACTTGCTTTTTTTTTTGGGACAGGCCATCTTGGAAGATCATGGTGTCCACGGTGGACTTTATGATGGCGCAAAGGTTGCAGTCATTTGTAAACTAGATCAGTCACAAACCCTTAACATTAGTCTTGAACTCCAATAAGTAAATGCCAAAGAAGAGTGACCCAAGGATTGAGCCCTGGAGTACACCAGTAGTGACAGTTTTTTTTGAAGAGGTAAAGCCATCCATCCATATTTCTCAAATTCTATTTGTGAGACAGTTTGCTATCCAATGAGCTGCATAGGGATTTACATTTAGCTCTGATAGTTTATATCAAATGTGGGGTGGTGTGGAGCACCTTTATGAGGTCTAGATATACTGTGTAAACTGATTTGCCTTCATCTACTGCTATAGTAACCTTTTTGAAGACATCAACCAGATTAAGTAGGCAGGATCTGCCCTTAATGAATGTGAGCTGGCTTGCATTGAGGGTCTGTAGGTTACCTATATCCTTATTAATTAGTTCCATAATGATTATTTCAGTAGCCTTACAGAAGAGACTGGTCTGGCTTAGGAGTCTATAATTACCCAGGTCTATTGAAGCCCCACACTTGTGCAAGAGAACTGACTGTTGCTGTACTCCATTCATACAGCATGAACCCTGTTTTGAGACTGATATCAAATAGTCTCTATAAGGAGTCTGCCAAGTCATGCTTCAGGCTGATGAGTAGGCAGCCTGGTGTGTTGCCTGACCCCATAGAACTAGTGTTCTTGGTCTTAAATAGTGCCTTGAGGACTTATTCATGGAAGATTTGAGGGGTTGTAGATAAGGGTATGTGATCTGAGAATACTGGGGGGGAAAGTGGGTGAAATTTGAATTAAATTTATCTGCTTGTAGACTGACAATGTCATCTGAGTCCATATACATAATATCATTTTACTATTATCCCTGCACAGTGATAGACTTAGCTTCTGAGGTTTCTAACAAAGTTAAAGAAGTCGTTGTGATTCCCTTCACTAGAGTACATTCAGCTTTGGTAAATTTGATAAGGGCTAGAGTTCCTTATTTAGTTTAGCAAAAACATTTTTGGCATCTCGAGAGTTAGATTTACTTTTGCATGCAACAAGTTTTTTTTTTATTTTGTTATGTATGGGTTCTACCATAGGGGTTTATTTTTGAATTTTGTATTGTATTTATTTCTGAGGAGGACAAATGTATCTATGCAGCTGCTCTAAAGATTTCAAGCCTGCATAAACTAAAGCACTGCTGGTGAATCCCTGTAGGGTGAGGAAAGTAACCTATACTTTTTGTCTGTGACTAACAGAGCTGCTTTCCTTTTTACCAACTCCATTTTTTTTTTCTGTTTTAAGAAATCTGCTTTGCCTGGTGTTTTTGTTCTATGTGAGAGGTAGACACTTAAATTATCTAGGCTGTGCACTTCTCATGTTTTTTTCATTGGTTGTCTATTGAGTGATACTTAAATACACAGTGAATTTCTGGCCATTTGTCTTTTGCTGAAAAGATTTCAAGCCTGCATAAACTAAATCACTGCTGTTGATTCCCTGCTAGTGTTTTCCACCCACTGTCTGCTTTCTTGATGTGCTTTTTAAATTTGGTGATTTTAAGCTGTCCACCACTAAGTAAATTAAGTTTAATAAGCTCCTCCATTTCTCCACTGCTGTTGATAATATTGAATTATTTGTTTGCTTTTCCTTGTATTGAAAAAGTGAATTTTGCCTCTGATTGTCTGTTCTACTGATTTACTTGATTTGAATTCATTTTCTAGCTAGCTGTGGGATAAAGTAGTGTATTCTTACACTCCAACAAACACTTGTTTTTACATCAAGAATTCAGTGGATTTTCCGTCTGGTGCATTTCCATCTAGGTAGCCTGGTCTGTTTAGGTTGGGGAAACACCTGAGATTTCTGCATCAAGAAAATAAGTATATTTTTGTCTCTATTGCACTTTTTAAATTGCATTGTATTTGATCACTGCATTTTTTCTGCTTTTTTACTGTTGTGACTGCATATTTTCTGCACTTGTTTTCAGCTGTATTTCAGCCTAGATAGCATAGTCTAGATTCAGACTGCTGAATCCAGCCTGTTTTTGTTACACTCGAGCACTAAACCAGGCATCTTACATTAAGAAAGGCTTCCCTGCACCCTTGTGTCAAAAAAGTGTGGATCTAGCCTTGTCTGAGCTGAGGATTACTGGAGAATGGTTCATTGTGTACTTTCCTATTGGTAGATTAGCTTAAAACTGTTTAATTTTGCCTGTATTTAAGCCTTGTGTTTGCTTGTCACTGATCATCATGCAACAGGAGTTAGTGGTGCCTTGTATAAATGTAAATGCCTTGAAACACAATTATTTCCTAGACAATTGTCAGTGGAACCCTCCCCAAGCTTCTCCGTTGCACTAAAGGCAACTTAGTTGTGCACTGAGAAGCATTACCACACATATCATCCACAACCCTCAATTGAACAATCCTTGATAGTCCTAGCACAAAAACTGGTCAAGCTAAACCTCTCCTTTCCCTAATAGCTCATACAGTAAAAAACTACTATAATGGACAGATAGTTTCCCATCATTTCTCCAGCCAGCCTGATTGACATGGGAATACTGAAGCAATGTAGTAATTACCTCATGTATACTGACAACTATTTACTCCTACAGCAAACAAATACCCTATGTGAGAGATGTAAGTACACTATGAAATTGGAATCACTTCTCTCATGTAACAATAAACCTGATACTGAGCAGGTTGTCAGTACAGACTGTTGACCTCTCACTCAAACTAAAGACACAACACAAGACCCACATACGAGAGGTGCTCACTAGAAATCTACCAAAAGTTCAGAGACCTCCCAAACATAAACAAAGTGCACACGCTGTTATGCAAATAGAAACCACTACACATAATAACGCATACTAATGTGTCTCAACAAATAAGCCCCTAAGACAAAACACCTCTAAACCAAATGCCCTGGTCATAGGTGACTCCATAGTGGGACAAACAGATGTTCCCCTCACCAGCCTGTTCAAGGAGAAGGTCACGGTAAGATGCCTGTCAGGTCCCAGCATCTGTCAGATCATTCATGCACTCAAGTCACTGAACAACAAGTACCATTATGACTCAGTCATAGTTCATGTTGGGGTGAATGACTTGAGACGTACCTCTCTGGACTACATGAAGAGAGACATGACTGAACTCTCAGACTATGTGTCTCAGGCAGAGATGACCTTAACACTAAGCAACATTCTACCTTCTCCTAGGATGATGCCACAGTATAAACAACAAATGAGCGACTTCAACAGCTGGCTTAGCTTCTAGTTTCAGTCCAGGGGGATCCAGTATCTGTCAGCCTGGGATGGCATAGTCAACAGGCCACGCTGCTTTGTCAGAGATGGTCTGCACTTGTCTCCTCTAGACTTTCGTATACTGGAAAAGGCGCTTGCCTCCCCCATAATTCCTTTTTTAGGCAATATCAAAACAGCAAAATTTCTGATGTAAAAAAATCTACCCAAAGCAAACTCAAGGTTCTGCTGCTTAATGCCAGAAGTCTAAACATGAAGCTGCACTCCCTGGGAGCACTCTTCACCTTGGAAGACTCTGACATCTGTGCAGTCACTGAGACATGGTTCAAGGCTTCTGAGAGCACGCTGACCATGCAAGGCTACAATGCCTTCCACACATTCAGACCTCAAAATTAATGTGAAAGAACCAATGGTGGAGGGGTATGCATATTCATTAAAGCCAAGTCCCTAACTATCGATAATCAAAAGGCATTCTTTAATTATAACTGAAACATAAAAGGGATTGCCCAGTTTTGTGCAGAACTGGTAATAGATGGTACCACTCATACTGCACTGGAGGAAATCACCAATCTACTAGCTGACAGATTTGGTGCAAACCTCACCCCCTGGCCCCACCAGCTATACCTCAAATCATTCCTGACACCAGTCCTCTGCCTAGTATCTGTAGAGAGCATTTATTATCTGCACTCTCCAAGGCCAAAATCACAGCCTCAATGAGACCAGATAACATCCCAGGATGCTTATTACACAATCTAAAACAGGACCTAGAAGACCCACTTAGTGCTCTGTTTAACCATAGCCTGAGAACTGGCTTTGGTCCAGCAGAGAGGGGGAACAATAACAGTAATCCCCTTGCACAAAGGGGGGCCATCAACAGACCCTGGGATCTATAGACCCATAAGTCTAACCAGTCTCATCTGCAAGGTCATGGAAATAATCATCATGGACCTTATCAACAAGGACATAGACAACCTTCAAACTCTAGATCCAACCCAATTTGGCTTTATTAATGGTAGATCATGTTTATTAAACCTGGTGGACATCTTTGAGAAAGTCAACAAAGCCCTGGATGAAGGTAAGAGAGTACATACCACCTATCTTTACCTGGCCATGGCTTTTGGCACAATTCTCCACCCAGGAATCATTGAAAAACTCTCTCAGTTAGGGGTTAACCTATTACATCACTAGATGGGTAGCCAATTGGCTCACAAACAGAACACATACTGTCAAAGTTGGTGACTCCACCTCTATCAGTAGACCCGTCACCAGTGGCGTACCATAAGGTTCTGTACTGGGTCATTTACTGTTCGGAATCTACTTCTCAGAAGTCCAGGCTAAATTAGATGTCCTTTGGTTTACTGTGTTCACTCATAATTGCAGATTGGGTGCAATCATTGAGTCCCTCAACGATGTTAACATACTACAATTGACAATTTACATAAGTAGATTGATTTCATTTAGTATATAAAGGCTTTAATTAATTAAAGTGTTGTCTGATGAAGTCCTATACACAAGGACGAAAACGCATGTTGATCTTTGGTTTTAAAAGCGTTAACAATAGATATTCGTGTTTTTATTTTGGTCTGTTTTTACCATTGTTTGAATAAACTGCTTGGACGGAGTTCGAACGCTTTCTGGCACTGTTTTTTACTTTATCAGTTTATTCGGAGTGCTGGTACCTGGTTTGGTGTTTATACTACAGGAAGGGCTAACTCAGACAAATGGCTGGTGTCAAAGCCATGGTCTAAAATTAAATACAAAAAAGTGCATTATTATTTCCTTTGGCAAAGTAGAATTCCCTGCTAACCACAATATTGACAACAAACCCCTAAGCTCAAACCCAGTGGTGTGAGATCTAGGAACACAGATAGATAGCAACCTGAACTTTAACTACCAAGTTTCCTCTGTGGCAAGGAAAGCAGTCTACATTGCACATTTCATAAGTAAGGGCATTGCATCCAGGTCTAAGAATATTATAGCCTCACTGTACTCAACCCTCAGCAGACCACTAATAGAGTGCAATAAACTCTTTTGCATGTACTGCAACAGACACCTGCAGCAGCTGAAGAGACCACCGAGGTTCCTCACCAAGAAAATCCAGGGCCTCCAAACCATGAGGTATATGGATATACTAAAAGCCCTGTCACTGTACACTGAATCATATAGGCTGCTGAAAGGAGAATTGTGCCTGACTTACAGCTTAGTCTCTGATCCTGCCCTGATGGATATGCTTCACATACACAAATCTAACTGCATAAGAGTCACTCGGTCTAGGGATCTTAACCTAGCCTGTGACATTAACAGGTCATGCTGGAGAGACAAATGTGTCTCCCATAGACTGCTTCTTCTCTGGATCAAATTTCCAATTCACATGAAGCAGAGATCCCCACTGACTCTTTTCAAGCACAACCTGGAGAAATGGATGGGAGACAGCAAATTCACTCTTGGGGTGGCACCCATTGTCCCTCATGGACAGGGAGAGTTGTTGTTGACCATAGACTAGCTCTGCAAAATATGCTCACTTAATAAAGACACATGGGACAACTTGGGACTAACAAGGTTAGGCTCATAAGGGCTCTAAGGCCACTAGCCTAGTAACCTCCTATGAACCTATGAACATAGAATTTAGCAGTGAAAGATTCAACATAAGCATTAGAGTTGTCAAGACAGAACAGGTTTTTAAAATTAACTAGATCATCTTTCAATTTTAATAGATGAACATTTACATAATCTAATGTGACTGATTTGTGGTCTTATTTGACCAGGGAGGAAGTTGCAGTTGGTCAGGAGTAATGGTGTCTAGCATTGTTAGGGACCAAATCCAGGAGTTTGTCACTCCTGGTTAGGGTGCAGTCTAAATTATCCAAAGAGTTTTGTATTGATGAACACCAAAAATTTCAGGTCATACATGTTTGAGGGAAGATACATCTCCCATTTTTTCCATGTCTTCTTTTTTTATTTATACATCTTCATTAACTGATCACTTAAGACACAGTCTTGCATACCTTAATAGAAAGGAAAACAAGCCATATTAATTTTTTTTAATTTACATACATAATATATTGCATATATGTTTTATTTATTTATAACTGTTGTCATTAAATCTATCATTACATAATTTGCCCAGTTCCTGCATTCCCTCAAGGCTCACTCCTCCTTCTGAATATTATTCTGCATGCATTATTCCTACAAATTACATTTATTTCTATGCATTGTGTTCCTCCCCTTTTCTAAAGATCCCTCTTCCAGCTCTTTCTTTTGCAATATTCAGTACTTCAAATACAGGTGGTTTAGATTTGATTTTATTTTTCTAGTAATTGCTTTTTTGGCAGCCAAACAAATTTAACTTAATAATACCTTACTATGTCCAGGCAATTCCAACCATCTGCCCCAACTCAAAAGAATCATTTCCTTAGTTATTGCCATTTGCTCCCACAAAATATCTGACAGAGTATTCTGTAGTAAATTTTCAAAATTTGCTAACTCATTAGATTCCCCAAAAACCATGTTTCCAGTTGTCTATTTATTCCTCATCTAAAACATCTATCTAGCTGAGGAAAGTTATTTGAAGTCTGCTTGGGGTATAAAAATACCTATGCAGACACTTCCAAGCAAAAATCCTAAACCTTCAGGACTTTGTTACACACTTGGGAGCCATACAGATGTCCTCCCATTGCTCCCTTGTAAATTTCTTTTCCAGTCTCTCTTCCCAGTCGTTTCTAACCTCCTCTGATTCTTATAGTTATACAATATTTTATATGCTCTAATAATTATCCCTTTTTTAGTAGCTGTTTCTGCTCCAAATTCAACTAAAATCTCTACCAGAGCAGATCTTTTACTTAAGACTTCCCTATCCCTTTTTCTTTGCGTATATACTGATATCAATCCATGGTAGGGAAGACAGCCTCTAACTTGCAGTCCAAACTTCTTTATCCTCATCCCAGTCTATTATCTTTCACTTTCTAGTTATTTGCCCACAATGCCTTGGTTCCTTTGTTAGTTTTCTTCAGTAAATTCCAACTTCCTCTTATATATTTTCTGTGCCCTTACATGTAGTCAACCCCATTTGCAAAATGATCTTTCCCAATTAATGTGTTGGCTTAGTTCTTAGAATACATTCTGTAAATTTATGAATATAATATCCTGTATGATTGTTATTATTCTCCTTAAGGATCTGCATCCAAAATCCCACTCTCTCTCTATTTCTTGAATTTCCCTCTGCATCATCATCCCTTTCCACTTTGAATTATAGCCTTTTTCTTGTGTTAGGTATATGAGCCTTAACTCCATAGCTCTAAAATATCTCTTCAAATAAGATAATCCTAAACCATCTTTTTCTGTTAGGAGGATTGACCTATCCCACTTAACTCTTGCCTACTTCACCTCCCAGATTAATTCCTTCAACTCTTTATTAAAGTCCACAACTTCTCATCTGGTTGATAAAAATATGCCTAACCTGTTTATAAAACTAAAGCGACTAAAACATTTTCACTGCTTATACCATACTATCCATATCCATAAACAAGAGCTTCCCGTTTCTCAGATGTTGTATTATCTTTTTAGTCTCTTCCTACACATCCTTAGCTGCCATTAAGAGAATCCTTCTTTAATCCATGCATCTAAATACTTCATTTTATTGTGTCCTCACAAACATGGGTTTTTCTGAACCAATTTTGTGTGTAGGTACACAATTTTCAGCTATAGCCTTTATTTTATCTTCATTAAGTTTATACCCTGGAAAGACTTGAAACTGTCTCAGAATGTTCCAACAAAACTGAAATGTCTTGCTCTGGATTTATGAAATACATAATAATACATAATAATATAATTTGGATGAAGCCACCTTTACTTAATTACCAGGTCTGCCATTTTAAGGATGGGTAGTTGAAGTCTCCTAGGAGAATGACATTTGTTTGGTTATAGAATACCACTTGTCAATAACATGATGGGCTCTGTGTAATAAAGGGATAAGAGGGAGCAGCTGGCAGGTGGTAGGCAGAAGGTTGAATGAAGAATACATTATAAATTAAAGGTGCAGGTAAATTATGTTAAGGCCAAGCATACCTGACTTCTTCTAGAACAGCTGCAACTGCTTAAATCAAGCAGGTGCTGTCTAAAACTGGAGAAAATATTTGGCATGAAGTGGCTGAGCACAGAAAATGTATTTTATTTATTTTATTTTACATTTGCTTACCAGGAAAGTCTGACTGGACACAGGTCCTTTTTCAGCAGAGGCCCGGGGAGAAAAGCTCCAAGAGTAACAAATACATACAATAGAGAAACAAACACAGCCAAGTGAGAAGCAAATACATACAAAATAAGTAGAGCAACAGCAATTTACTTAAAAATGGTTGTTTACATTTAGTGGATATATACAGGAATGCCTCTCAACTGATTATTCTTTCATAGAACATCCAGATTTTTACATAATATTTTTGGTCTGCCCCTCATAAAATCGTGGTTTTCTGGCAAATTATTAATGACCGAAGTCACTAAATAATGACATACATTTGAGTTTCAGACTTCATATCCTTCAGAAAACACATTCTATTGCAAAACCTATTATTGTAGCAACTTTTTACTTTATAAGATCGATAATCAAAATATGTTCCTGGTTTTGCCACCCCTCATTGTTCAGAGGTTAAGAGGTGTGCACTCAGTAGGTACAATTCTCTGTAAAAGAATATAACTAACTAGGTTTCATGCATTACCCAATACAGTATTTAATGTATTTATTAATTGGGTATGGGAAGTTATTTTCCTTGGACTGCATAAAGTGCAATTTATACAGGTAATTTACAGCAGATAATCAACCAACAGTTTTTTTGGGGGGAGGAAGAACAGTGAACTATACCTACACAGACTATACAAATGTCACAAAGGCAATGACTGGTGGTGAGAATGGAACCCTCAAACCTAGAACTCTATAATAGAAACCTTAGCCCCTAAATTATACTGCTGTCTGTTTTTTAATAAAATGAAACATAGTTAACATATCCATCACTGATACAACTAATGTAGCTTGTGTTTTGCACATAAACAGGTACTGCCACACATTTCACAAAACATAGTTAACATATCCATCACTGATACAACTAATGTAGCTTGTGTTTTGCAGATAGACAGGTACTGCCACACATTTCACAAAAAGAAACACAAAGACAAAAGCACTTAGAGCAACCCTTACTTTCTATTTTAATCTACCTGTTTTTGAAGCAAATATGACATTTCATCCTAAGTTTTTGACACAAGCTGTTTCTTCATTTGTTTCATTACTTTACAACATGGTAAGGAACCTTTTATTTTACATTTACAGAGTAATTGAAATTTAGCTAAACATTAAGGATTAATGTACATTTTACTCTGAGTGTTGTCATAAATTGTCACTTAAATTAATACCACTTAACTATTCATAGCATCCATCACTTTTTGTAGATGACATAAACTGACAATTAAATCTGAAGGGAACGGCCTTCTTTTTGTAGCACTCCTGCACTGTATCATTTATCAGTGTAATCTATCTTTTCTTAAGCACCAGATGTGTCAGTCACTTTCTGATGACAGCGAACGTTGACATCAAGTTGCTATGGGGGCTTCTTCTTTCTTCTTTTCACCACTAAGTGGGAAATAATGACACAGTATAGTCACAGTAGATGCAACAGCAATTTACCAACTGAAATGAACCACTAGGTCTGTGAGCAAGAGAAGAATCATAAGTACAAATTTAGATATAATAAATTTAGCTGGGAAACAACTGTAAATAACCATTACAGCAACTGCAAGAGGGAATTGGTTATACAATATTTGGATCTTGCAGAGGAAGATTGATGGAGATATTTGCAATATGATGAATTTGTACTTTTCTGCTCTAGTGAATAAGAGAACATTCTACGTGCTAATTTATTATTCAAAACATTTGCATATTCAAGAAAATACAGCCTTTTCTTCACAGTGTTGTGTGTGTGTGTGTGTGTGTGTGTGTGTGTGTGTGTGCGCATGCGCGCGTGCACATGTGCACTTGCGTGTCTGTCTGTGTGCATACGTATCTGTGTATGAATGTGTATATGTGTTTAATATGCTCATTTAATTTAGCCACCAAATACTATTTTGAGAATCAATGTATTAATTGTATTTGGAGGTAAGAAATATTTTTATCTGCTAATTACACTGATACTCTTATGCTGAGCTCTAATGTCAGAAAAAAGGCAAATAAATACAAACAGCTATAAAAAATACTGGATTTGTGACCACTACTTTGAAATTTTGAAAAAAAAAAAAAACATCGAATGGGTTCAAGATCTGGAAAACTCATTCTGCAAAGCAGAGAAAGCTTGATAAGGTAAGGAGAAATAAGAACTGTTGTCTGACGGAACAGAAATATACTAATAGATAAGGACCCCCATGAAATGCTCATTCTGTTCATAAATGTGCACCGATGAAAAAAGCTGCCTGTCCACTTGATTCTGTTTGCTGTCTGATGGATTATTATTGACACCATATTACCAAGTGCGTATTTTCATTTTACATGTATTACACTAGGTCCTTTCACTGGCTGTAGAATGAAAAGAATTTGCGGTTGCTGATATGAGAAGATGAGGTATATTCAGACAAAGTGGTTTTGAATGACTAGACCTTATTGGTGTGGGTGGTTACTATAATATGTCTCAAATGCTTGTAGAAAAATTAGATGGCCATAGCGCAGACTGTTTTGCAATAAATGAAAGATAAGTCATATGGAAAGCAATGTATGACTTCATTTTCTTTTACAATAAATCAACATTGCATGCTTAATAGAGGTAGAATATTAAAATGATAAAAGAATGGAGAATTTACTGATATTATGCACAGCAACAGAGGGTGATGCTCTGACTTATACAGGTCATTCATGCTGCTGTAATACTGGCAGTTAACTCTGTTGCAGCATTTTTCTGTGTTCTATTTGAGCAGATGTTATATTTCTGATATTATATGGTAGTGCTGCTTGTTTGGTGTCTGTCTCTCTGACCTGGTAGTCAGCTGTCCCTCTATAGCCATCTGTGATATTGGCATCCTGGCATGTTTCTGCATACCATGTGTGAGTAAGTAGAGAAATGTTAAGCGTTACTATATCAACCCTTAGTGAAAGTAATACTGTAGCATCATCTGGCTCAACTTATTTATTTATTTGTTCCCTTTCTCCTTCATTCTTTCCAACCTTCCCCAGTGCCCTCATGTATTGCCAGGTCTACCAGCTTCTCCTGCTTCCCCTGGACTATCCCTATTGTAAGGCTAAGGCCAGTTTGGAACCTAAGGGCATCTTGAGGAGATGTTACTTTTAACCGCTTCTGCTAGGGGATTGTTTTTTCATTTATGACCTATCTCTTGGTATCTCCTTCCCCACTTCCTAAGTGTTTTTTTGCACTCCCTGTACCCACTGACATACCTCGTAACTGTCCAAACATTTGCAGAAGATACAGATTTTTGCCTCATATTTTTGGTCTGTTCCTCATAACATTTGTGATTTTCTGACAAATCACTGAGGATTGAATCACTAAATAATGATATACATTTGTGTTTCAGGCTTCATATACTTCAGAAAATTCTGTTATTCTAACAGCTTTCTAAGTTTATAAGAGCAATATTAAAATCTGTCTCTATTTTTGGGCCTTTGCCCCCCATTATTTTAGGCTTACTCCAGATTTCTTGCTGTAAGAGGTTGAGAGGTATGCCCACTGAATATACATACACACACGTGCACACACACACACACACACACACACACACACACACACACACACACACACACACACACACACACACACACACACACACACAACTCCATGATCACAACAAATTATATTTTAGGGAAGGGATAAAATCTTGCAGAACAACAAATCACTGTCTCAATGCTTGTCATACTCTAACAGGAGTTAGCAAGTGTATTACGTGCCAAGAAAATCAGTGTTAACATCAAAATTTGACATGAGATGTTTATCTTAAGTGTAAATGCTTACTTAAATATATTGTATAACATAATTATTCTGATTTAGCATGCTATGTTAGGTTCATGTAACTTCACCTTATTACAGTAAAAATTCTCAGGAGAGATGTAATCACACCTCTGTGGAACTGGAGATGCCTTACACATACTGAACACAAATATCACAGCACTAGGATGTATTCTACACATAACCCATGCTATTAGCAGAAATATGTGATTCTAATATAGACCTTCTTATTAGTTTCCCTAATCAGCACTTGACAATAGTATGGTTGCCACCCTTTCAAATGTCCAAAGAGGGACATTTTTTGTGGAAATGTGGTGTTTTGCAGGACAAGCCATACCCATAGCCAATACAAAGTAAAGAACGTCAGTTTTTTGCCCAAGTAAAAGGTTTTTCTTATAGCATCTGAGTTGTTTATGCTGTTTCATGTAATCTTTAGGTGTTTCATATACAAAGTAATTGCTTTACAAAAATATTAAAAACTTAGTAATATTTTTGACCTAAAATCTCAGGGCATTTCAGATTTTTCAGTTTTTTTCACAGAACACAATTACCCAAAGAGGGACAGGTGGCATAGATATGCAATAAAAGATGGACACCAGGTCATCACTTCACGGGCTGTTGGAGAAGCAACAGAACAGTTTCATTTATACCATCTGATGGCTACAGTGTATTCCCATATCCACACTTTTACGGTATGTTACAGCTTCAGAGGGTAGAATGCAGTAGGCAGGGTGTCGGAAAGGGTATTGCGATTAGAAAATCTGTACATGCAAAAGGCAGGTTATGGTAACTGCTTCACACTCTTGAAAGAGGTAAGAGTGACATATTTTTCGTTGGTAGGTGGCACTGAGATTGCTGAAGGAGAAGGAAAATGCAATATGATGTTTTTTCTCAAAGGAGTGACGTTCTTGATAGTCTGGTAACCAAGTTCCTTTTATCCAAACTCACCAGTACTTTTGTTTGTGCGATGATATAACCTGTCTTTGTCAGACTCTGGATTTCTCTCTTCAAAGTACCCGATGAGATCCTTAGTGTAACTACAGAAACTAGTACCGTTGTCCAACCCCTCTACAAACCAATGAATATGGACAGAACTTTCTGCTTGCATGTCTAGTCAGCCACTGTAATCACAGTTGCTGGACATTTACTGCCCTTCCTTCCTTACATCATAGCTTTCTTACTCAGCAGCAAGACTTGGTGACTGGTTGGCTATCTACACACCTGTATAGCTCATAGCCAACTGAATAGTGTCCCTGAACATCCACAATAGAACTGCTTTATGTCAGAGCAATATGGTGTTGATGGCTTGCAAAAAGGGATGTGATGCTGAAATGTATGAATACTTAATATTTTAGTTAAAGGTTTATGTGCTATTAACGCATAAAACATGTACTAGCAGACATATTTCTGATATTTAAATAAACATAGTGATGGCCTGCTGGAAGTAATGGAGTAGTACCAGAGTACCTTGGATAGGTCCTTTTAGGACATAGAATATGACAACTACCCTGGATAGGTCCTATTGTTGCATAAAATATAACAACTATCCTGGAGAGGTCCTTTTGTTACACAAAATATAACAACTACATTGTATAGGTCTTGCTGTTACACAAAATATAGCAACTGTCTTGGATAGGTCATGAAATATAACAGTTACCTTAGATAGGCCCTGTTATTACACAAAATACAACTACTACCTTGGATAAGTCCTGTTGTTAGACAAAATATAACTACTACCTTAGATAGGTCCTGTAATCACACAAAATATTACCAATACCTTGGATAGTTCCTGTTGTTACACAAAGCGCGTGAACTATCTTGGATAGGTCTTGTTATTACAAAGAATGCAACATGAATTGTTTTCTGGGTGGTGAACTTGGATATTTTTAGATGGATACATTTATTTTCCAACATCCTTTGATTCACCACCAGTAAAACACTTGCATTCTACCATTGTGTGTTACCTTCTTTATTCAGAAGTCTAGCAATATTATTTTAGCACACTAGTTTATCTCCCTCATATACTTCCACATAAAACCATTATTTCTTCACGTGGTTGTTTTTTTCTATACTTTTTGTAAGCCTAAACCAGTCATCTGAATTAACACTTTTGTTTATACTGTTTTCTTGCATTAGCACTGTACACCATTATCCTTACTGGGCTGCCCTTTACAAGAGTCCTTTCCCCTCCATCATTTCAAAATCATTCTCTCACAGCTTGAACTTTTTCCAAAGTATCTAATCTCATTTTTATTTTTACTTAAGCCTGTTATATACTCCCTTGTTTCACACTGCACTTTAATTATCTCTCTCACCCCTAAACTTGCTGTTCACTGTAACATTTTCCTATTTCCACATGGCCCACAACCTTTTCCAGCTTCTTGACAATGACTAGTGCACAGTCTTTCAGCATTGCACTAATAGTATGAAAACAGCCCTTTATCTTTGTTTCTTTCTCTTACTATCATTCCTACTAAGGTGTCAGCCTCCTTAGCTACACTTCTACACTTTGACAATGAGAACATCTGTATGAACCTCTAAACCTCTGTAGATATGTAAACAAGTGGAGATGACATTCTAGATTTTGAGAAGTTTGGAAAAATGTTTATGGAATTTTCACTTTCCAAAAAAGATCACTCAGGTGTCCAACACCCCCAAAATATAGCTGCACATTGCCTGAGCCCCCTTATTGCACCCCTTACTGATTACTAAGCCCGCATGTGCTGCAAAAGTATTTTGTGAACTATTTCATAAAAATCAGTCCTACTCATATCCTCATGATTCAGGCCACCATACATCATAATATTTGATAAATACTGCTCTTGTGGAACCACTTTTGAAGTAAAATATGGATAGTGTAGTTGCATTTGTTCACATGGGAGGCGTAGCATAAAAGGAATCTGTTGAATATTTGAAGTCTTATGAAATCTATATGGCATTGCTAATGAAACACTAATTTTTTGGTTTGTTTATTAAAATGCTTATCTTTTCTCACTGGCAGCAGTTCATTTTTATTATTGACACTGTGTGGTCGATAAAGGATATCAGGAAAGAATGCATTCAAAGTATGGAAAAAAAGAAATGCATTGTGTTTAATGTTTTGATGCACAGAAACAGACAGAATTGTCTCAATTTTAATTAATATTTAAATGCAGACAACCGTTTTATAAACACATTAAAAGTGCTTTCCTCTGAAAAATACAAATCAGACATTTCTGAGGTAAGGAACCAAGAAGGGAAGGCCTTTCTATATAGGAATTTGTGAGCCTGACTACTTTTCTGAAGGAGGGTCTTCAGTTGAAGGATTAGCAGAGGAGAAAGTCTCATCATTCATGCAAGTCTCATCATAAAGAGACCTCAGTTACTCTGGATACACTAACAGCTGAAGTGTCAGTGGGAGAAATGCAGGGAGAAGGCCTTGGTTGCCTAGGACCAGAGGCCACGTCAGGCTATCTTCCTTTGCATGGGGTAGTGCATGCTAAGCAAGTACAGCAACAAGGACTAGCATGCCAGCTGGGCTTGTGTGGGCAGGGCTGAAAGCTTGACAAAGGATGTGAGAAACCTTCAGGGACCATTTCAACCCTTGTAGGTGTGGATGGGGTGAAGGGAGTTCATTTTCTAGGTTTATAGTCTGCCCCAGAAACCTGCCTTGTGGATTAAATGACTTATTCATCCCATGATTCTAGAGTACTATTTTATTCCTCTGTGTGAGTTGAAGTGAGATTGTAATCCTGTGCATAAATCATACTCCAAAGGCTGGGTGCTGGGAGGGACCTTCTACAAATCACTCTGTTGTCATCCATGAAAAATATGGAATGTGACATCTTCCTAGAGGATGACAAGACAACATTTTTGCCTCTATCTCCACACTTATCCCACACTTACTCCACACTTAGTCCACACATACTCCGTATGTATTGAGGGTGGTTTCTCACAATTAGTAGGCAATCATACCATCTTTGATCAGTTCTTCCACTCAAAAAACTTCCTCTCATGATTTCTCTCACTTACAACAGACTGCTTTTGTTTCAGTGATGACTGCTGTAGCATCTCGTCCATCTTTTCTGATAAAGGACTTGGTACAGTTCCAAAATCATCACCTATTTGTCACTTCATTAGGAACATTAGTGACTGTCATTGGAGAATTTGACTGCTAATGACTGGTCTTGTTTTACTTTTTAGTCTGTCTGCAGTGATACATTACATTTTCTTAACATAATGCTACCCTCTCCAGGACAAGTACTACCTTTGCAAAAAGAGAAGTGTGGTAAGCCTGACCACAGATTAACCTTGAGCTCAAGAATACGTTCATCTCTTGTAACAAAGCATTGACAGAGAATGAGGACATTGTTTTTCAGTCAGACCATGACCACTACTGTATACTCATAATCCAGTCAAAACAACTGACTAATTAAGTCAAGGCCCACTTATTAAAACAATGCCAATAATTATTTCTAGGCAATTCCACAAGAATCTGCAAACAGGTAAATAATTTGGCTGAAAGGAGCAAGTATAAAGTCCAGCTCACTACTTTTGTGCAGTCACAGAAACCTGGTTCAAAGCTGCGGAGAGCACCCCAGCCATACCAGGTTACTCATACTATTATACATTCAGCCCCCAAACTGTGGGTAGTAAAAAAAAAGGAGTTGGAGTTGCAATATATATTAATGACATACACATTCCAGGCTGGTCAAACAGTATGCCACACAGGATACACTCCAGGAGCAGTTAACAGTTAACAAGACCCCTATTCTAATCATAGCTAGCTAAAGGCCCCCAACATTGACTCAAAATACCAACTCCACCTTTATGGACCTCTTCGAATCTATCAAGATTCAACCCTTTACCCTGATCCTGGGTGACTTTAACTATCCAACTATAAATTGGAAGAACTACTCATGCCAAAACAAAAATGCCCAGAGATTTCTTGATTTCGGCATTGCAAATGCCTTGAACCAGCTGGTTGACACCCCCACAAGAGGTGATAATATCTTGGACTTGGTAATAACCATCATGAGTAAACACTGCAGCATTCCTACAATGTCATCCTTGCTGGTAATATCTAACCACAAACCAGTCACTTTTGAAGTCTCCATCTCCCCGACCCCCCTCACCAGCTAGGGTCAAACAAAAAAACTTCTCCAAAACTGATTACAACCTCCTGAGAGAAGGTATAAACAGCTTCACAGCCCCCTCCCCCTCCATAGGAACTGGCACATATGCCCAGACTTACACCAAAGTACTGTATGAGCATTTATATAACCGCATGGAATCAGGAATACCAGACAAGACAAAGTCCTCCTCCTGTCTGGTGGACATTTGCAATAAATATAATAAAAGGAAAAAAATTGCTGTCCACAACCAAGAAGGAGCAGGTGCCTAATTGGAAGCAATCTCTCCTTAGCCTGAACAAGCAAATAAGACCACTAGTGAAATCCTCCAAAGCAAACTTCGAGTCCAAACTGGCCACATCTGCTAAAGACAATCATAAGGCCTTCTTCACATATGTCTGCAATCTCAAAGGAAACACTCAGATCTGCTCAGAACTGATGGTCAAGGACACCACATACACAAATGCTGTAGATATAGCCAACCTGCCTGCAGACAGATTCAGTGAAAACTTCACCCCTCTGTCCCCCCATCAGTAAATCAGGACATTCCCAGCACCTGACTCCCTCCCCTTATCTCTAGGGAGCAAGTCATCACTGCCCTCTCAAAGGAAAAAAATACAGCCTCCATGGGACCTGATAACATCCCAGGCTGCATCCTACATGAACTCAGGCAGGAACTTGCAGCACCATTAGGAACCCTATTCAACCAAAGCCTGAGTACCAGCTTCATCCCAGCCAAGTGGAAGACAGCCACTGCCATCCCTTTGGACAAAGGAGGAGCATCCACCAATCAAGGAAATTATAGACCCATCAGCCTAACTAGCCTGATCTGCAAGGCTATGAAATGGATTATCATTCATGGACCTCATTAGCAAGGACAGTGGCAACCTCCAAACACTTGATTCCACACAGTTTGGTTTCATCAAGGGGAGGTCATGCATGTTAAATTTGGTCAACTTCTTTGAGACAGTCATCAAAGCCGTGGATAAGGGGAAGAAAGTGCACACCACCTACCTTGACCTGGCCAAAGCCTTTGATACTATTCCTCACTCGGGTGTTATAAATAAACTCTCTCAACTGGGCATCAATCCATATTTTACCAGATGGGTAGCAAACTGGCTCACTGATAGAACCCACCTAGTCAAAACAGGGGAAGCCACCTCAAGCAGTAGACCCGTAATGAGTGGTGTACCCCAGGGATAGGACTTGGGGCCTCTGTTGTTTGGGATATACTTTTCTGAAGTGCAGGCCAAAACCTGTGGGCTATGCCTGACCAAGTTTTCCAAATACTTCAAGCTGGGCACTGTCATCAATCCCCCTAGTGATGTGGACATCCTCCAAGAGGGTTTCATCCAAACAAATGACTGGTGTCAGAAACATGGCCTCAAACTGAATGCCAAAAAACACATTATCATCCCCTTTAGAGAGAGTGACATTCCCATAAATGATCACATTAATAACAAAGTCCTAAGCATGCAATCAGTTGTGTGGGACTTGGGCACCCAGGTTGATACCAAACTGACTTTTGACCACCATATTGCCTCCATTGTACAGAAAGCTTTCTACATGGCCCACCTTATTAGAGAGGGTATCTCATCCAGGGACAAGGAGGTCATAACATCCCTGTATTATTCCCTTATAAGACCCCTTATTGAGTACAATGCCCCTTTTGGCATGTACCTTACAAAGCACATGCAGCTGCTGGAGACACCACAGAGGGTCCTCACCAGGAGAATGCAGACCCTCAAATATTTACCCTACACAGATAGGTTAAAAGCCCCATTCCTCTACTCAGTCTTATACAGACTCCTCAGAGGTGACCTCTGTCTGGCATACAAAGCAATCTCAGACCCTGCCTTGATGGAACTGCTGCATATCCCCAAGTCAAGCTCCTCTCGAGTAACCCACCCTTGTGACCTCAACCTGGCATGTGACATCAATAGGACTTATTGGCGGGACAGATTTATGTCCTAGAGATTCTGCCTACTGTGGAATAGACTCCCTCTCCAGGTCAAGCAGAGTACCTCACTAACTTTTTTTAAGCGCAATCTGGATAACTGGATGGGGAACAAAAAATACACCCCTGGGATTCCACCTGTGTCCCTGCTGGACAGGGGCATCAGGTGATGACTTGTCAGAACATAGGTTCATAGGTTCATAGGTTGGTACTAGGCTATCGGCCCTAGGGCCTATTCAAGCCTAGCCATAACAATTCCCTGGATATTTCTTCCCACAATATTTACTTCCCTGGACCCCTGTCTAGCAGGGTGACTGACATGATCCCCGAGGTGAATTTCCTATCTCCCATCCAATTGTCAAGGTTCCTTTTGAACTACATTCTTGTCTAGGCTTGTAAGGGCCTCAGGGCCAGTAGCCTAGTAGCTTCCTATGATCCTATGATCCTATGAACTGTCAACAGCAACATTATCACAGAACTAAAGTTAATAGCAGAATCAAGCACAACCACTTTTAAACCATGTGTATTCTCAATTCTGAGATGCCATGTGAACTACATGCCTTCCCTCTGACAATACTGCACACATTATCTTTTGTTTTCTAATATCCCAATGGACAAAATCACCCACTGAATTAGAGAAATCCCCAGCTAAAGGGGAGGAACAACTTCCAATGGCTTCTGTCCCAATTTTGTTGTCGTTCCGCTAAGATATATCTCTTTCTTATTACTGGAACTTTCTCAGAAAACTGGGAATTGCATATTTTATATCCATCACAAAACAGTGCTCCTCTACCCAACCAGATGCTTTTAGGCCTATTGCACTGTAGTCATCCTTGGCTAAAACTTCGAACAAGATCAGATTTGTTTAGCTTTAAAAACATACTCAGCCTGCGACTTACTATCCAGCCATCAACATGGCTTTAGGTGAAAAATGTTACTAGTACAACACTATTATTTTTATTGACAGTCTTTATAGAGGCATAGAAAAAGTGAGCCTCTCTGGAAACATATAAATCAACCTTTCAAGAACACAGACCATCAACTCACTATTGCTAAGGGAGCTTTACTTGTTTAGCCATACCTCTCAAACCCTCAGTTTTCCAACTCATAGCAGAGGTTCAAAACTATACCAATCAAAATTTGCATAGCAATAAATTCACTCCCAAGAATTGGGGGCATAATGAAAACTTTTGCCCTCTTTGGTGCACAACCTATAAAACTAGGATCCTTGTGGTGGTAACATGTTCTCCCACATCAGTATACCAGAAAAAATATGTCCTTACTTCACTGTTGCAAGTTATACAAGCACACTTTCATATAGCACAAGGTAGCCAATTGACCTCCACCACTCCTGCAATTAGTAACCACCAGCAGTACATATCTATAAGAGGCAAAAGTTTATTAAGTCACAAACTACAGTCAACACATGCTGCTCAGCTGAGATATATAATATTACAATACTGAAAGTCAGAGTGCAAACTTACAGAGCACCATTGGAGAGAATGAGTTATGCTTAATTATAAAGTTGTTTTATATCTAGATCTAGATCTATGCCTATCTATCTATGTTGTTCTATATTTTTTATGTAAAATACGTCATACTCCTAATGTTTCAAAATTGTTGCAAGATGTTAATTGTTGGAAGATGTATTTTTCATTCAAAATATAAGTTATACAAGTCGTCATTTCAAAATATAAGTTATGAAAGTGTTTAATAAATCCCTAATTACACACACACATACACATGCAGACACACATATACATGTAGATACACACACACACACGCACACACACACACACACACACACACACACACACACACACACACACACACACACACACACACACACACACACACTCACACAGGTAAACAGACAGTTGCAGGCAGACAGAATAAATGCAGATGCATAGAGCCATGGACTCACAGGCATACATCCAGAAAGTCACAAACACAGACACAAGAATAAATTAATATATAAATATCAGCTATAGTAATATATTTTACTTCACTGCTGCCAGAATGCAAGCAATTGCAGCAACCCCAAGATACACACACACACACACACACACACACACACACACGCACACACACGCACACACACACACACACACACACACACACACACACACACACACACACACACACACACACACACACACACACACACACAGGTAAACAGACAGTTGCAGGCAGACAGAATAAATACAGATGCATAGAGCCATGGACTCACAGGCATACATCCAGAAAGTCACAAACACAGACACAAGAATAAATTAATATATAAATATCAGCTATAGTAATATATTTTACTTCACTGCTGACAGAATGCAAGCAATTGCAGCAACCCCAAGATACACACACACACACACACGCACACACACACACACACACACACACACACACACACACACACACACACACACACACACACACACACACACACACACACACACATATCCAGTTTGACTGTATACTACTCAGATGTGTGATTGTGATCAAATGGATGAAATACATAAATAGCAGCTGCCATAATGAACTTATTTCATTTCACTGCTATAACATTTATATACTTCTCAGTCTTTCAGCATTTGACAGAACATTCCAATTTTAGCCTCTCTTTTTACTATTTGCTCTTCTTCTCTAATTTGTTCTTTGACAGCTCTGATATGACTCAGTTGAAGAGCCAGTGAGAGAGGAGCTTGTCAAAGTCAAAACAGAGTCAATGAAGATGGAGTCTGTTAGGGCTACTTTTATTTGCACTGTGCTATTGGTCTGTTGAAAGGACCAATAGGACATTGCAGCTAAAATATGACTTTATAAGGCAGTCTGTGTCCCCTTTAAAAATGCCACTCTGGTTTGCCGTGTTGTAACAATAAAGTAGGGTTACTGTCTGTCCCACTTTGCGAGGGACAGTCCCTCTTTGGGTAGTTGTGTCCTGCAAAAAAAATTGTAAAAATGGCAAATGTCCTGAGATATTAGGGCAAAATTATTTCCTATATTTTATGTAATAGTTGCATAAAACAGTTATTCTGTATCTGAAACACCTAAATGTCATAAGAAACAAAATAATAAATTAAAATTCTACAAGAATAGGCTTGTATTTAGGCAAAAAAGTGAAGTTCTGTCCCTTGTACTGGCTGTGGGTATGTTTTGGCCTGCAAAATCTGATGTTTATACCGCTATTGTCCCACTTTGGGTATTTGAAAAGGCGGCAACCCTACAGTAAAGATAAGACCTGTTTGTTTGTGGTGCTATTCGTGTGAGCTTCTTTTTCTTCTACTGTGTGGTTTGGGTTCATAAAACAAAGAAATTCTTTAACAAAACCAACAGACTCCTCATTTGTTCAGATACTGAAATTGCCCAAGATTAGGTAACATCAACACTAAGCAAATAAGCTAGTGGACTCTTGAAAGAATATTGTCATACTACCTGGTGAGTAGTGGATGAGGAGTTACCTACAGTTCATTCCTGTTTCCATGGCAAAGTCAAACAAATTGGTAACCCCAATATTTTGCTTCTTCAGTTGAAATATACAGTGATAAAAAATCACAGCCCATCCCCCAACGTCTTCCATTTAGGTTACTGTGTAACAGGTAACCCTGGTGTTAACAAGGCTGTTAAAATAGTACCAAAGTTTTGTGCAACCATGTCTGTATCACAAAAGCCAACTCTGATTCCTGTAACTAAACAGATATGACACCTGACTCATTTCAAAGAGACATGGAATCAGAATATAATAGCTTAACCAGAGTTAATGGAGTGCAGATCCCAGCTTTTAGTCCCAGATGCCCTGATAGTACCATGCATCACATAAGACTGAGATGGGTCTAGATCTGTGATGCTTCACCCCATAATGGATGCAACTGGTATGGGCTGTGAATCCCCCAAAGTTGTCACCAGTGTTGGTAAAAGCAGAGGACAACTCCATGCTTCTCCAAGATGCCTAACCTACATAAATTAAAGGTAGTGCTAGGAAATTTGGTAGGAATGAATGCATAGGGGCTAGAATGTCCTTACTACCAAAAGGGCAAAAAACAATTGTAAAGAAAGCTAAACAAAGCTGTTGAGGTATACTAAAAGGCTAAATGGTCAGGAAACCATAAAAACAATAAATAAAAAATTGTACTGACTTTTAACTAATCTGAACTATATGAATGAAAATTATTATAAAATGAACAAAACAGAGGAGAACTAAAACAAACAAAAAAAAAACAAAAATTATGTAACTTAACAATAAACAATCTAAAATGCATAGACAAAAGGAGCATTAAATATATAATGGAAAGCAAAAACAAAGGAAGGAGGAGACTAAATTCAATAAGTCCAATGCCATTATAGAATAAGGTCAGGTAAGAATGTAAAATATCCACAAACCTTGCCCCCTCAAAGCTCTCAGGAGATCAGTTGTAGAGTATCATTTAGCCCAATAGCAACAGTGATATACATAATAAGAGGGCCCACAGAACAAATTTAGTATGGCTGTAGCTCAAACAAAATGTTTATGCAACAGATGATTATTTAAACAGTCTATCAACCTCTAAACTATTGCTGCCATACTATTGAACACGTCACCATAATCTCCATGACAACACACTAACAAACCAAAACCACACATCTAAGTATCAACTGCATATACCTACATCAACCAAAATCCATGACTAACCACAGCTTTATCTGTATTGGGGAGGCTGGTGCCCCACATCATCTTTCATGCCTCCCAACCAATCACAAAATGGATTTAAAAGAAACATATTACATATGGATTTACATGTGCCAATCTTCCAACACTTCACTTGATTGTGCAATCGTCTGTGACAGCTAACAAAAGAGTGAGTAGCGAAACTGATCAATGGTATGTACGCTCATAAAAGCTAGTACCCAAATATGCAAGTCCTCAGAAATTATGATGGGAAGAAGAAGAACTGGGCACACTATGTATATAGAATAATAAATGATAAGGAAAGTTTTGGAGCCAGACTGCTAGATTAGAATAAGTTAGAAAGCAAAATTAAAACTTAAATAGGTAGCCATTACTTAGGTAGATAGCACACACACACACACATCCAAAGAAAACAAGTTCTAGAGTCGAAATCCACTATCAAATCCAGTACAGTAAAATGATCACTGAAAATAAGTCCATCAACAGAACCAACATGCAATATTGCATTACAAAGTTAAGGAGTCAAACTAGATGCAATGGTGATATGAAGAAAAAAAAAAACAATGCCTAGAAAGCAAATTATGCACCTCTTGATGAAATTGCCAACATGAAAGCAGTTCACCAGTGTGGCAGATCAAAAGGCCAGTAAGATTCCACCAAGAATAACTGTAGTGTTACTGAAGAAGCTCATCTTTAAGTAACTTATAATCACAATAGAACTTCAACAAGCATTCAATAAGTCCAGCATGCAAATAGAGTAGCCTTGAACCAGCATTCCCAGCAGCCAAAAATCGAGGACTACAGAGTAAACTCTCGTAAGGTATTCAAGCACATAAATATCCTGAAATCTGGCTTGACACATCACTCACTTTTTTCAATACACATTCATAGATTGGTGGCAAAATTGTAGGAATTTTGAGTCCTGTCAGAGACCCAGCAATGTTCTGATAACCAAGCTAGATATATATAACTGGCAAAATAACTCTTTTACCCAGTATTGTGTATGTCCTGCCAGCTGTGGGCTTTTCTTCTGCAAATATGTTGCAAGGATTGCACACAGCACAAAAAATCTGGCAATTTGTCATTGGAACTCACAAGAGACACTGCTGTTTCTCTGCCATTAAAGATGATTGGGCTTAAAGTTAACCACCTAATATGTACCCTAATCTGCAAGATGTTCAGTCTCTGCACTAAGTTATCACCATCAAGCAATATATCAGAATGCTCAAAACTACAGCCATCTCTCTTACTATCTGCAATTTCTCATTGTCCTACTGAGGCAAGATCATCCCCACCACACAGGTCTTCTCTGAAACTTCCTTGCAAACCGTTTACATCAATCACCAGTACTGTCTTGCTTTACTATCCAGTTTAAGTAATTTTTGAAACACAGAGCTGAATGCACTTGCACAGCTACTATATCAAAAGTTCTAACACCATTGCATTCTCCCATTCAGATAAAACTAATGTCTGTGTCTTTAACAAAACAATACCATGAATTAATTCAACCTTTGTTCAGCTAATACTGTTTTATGGTGCGTTGCCTCTTTGTTTTCTGCTGTATTTATTATTGTAGCTAAGTCATGACTAAAAAGTTGGTCTGGTGGTTCAGCTCACCTGCATGGACACATAAAATAAGAATAATTAAATATGTAGAACATGTCACATCTGTTTATATTGGAAGAGAGTTAACTAAGTATAGACAAAGAGTATGTTATACCCGATACACTCCTGGGTTTATAACTGTACTGTGAATCTATAACATTCTGCCCTTCCTGCTTTTGACAGAGATTGTGAGATGGGTTTTCTAACCCTGCCCTATATTGGACCTCTACAACCCTGCTTTTTGAATGTCTGACAAATTCTGAGTCTTAAGCACTGCCACAATTAATAATCAATAGCTTGAGAGAGAAAAGGGCAGTTCTAGTCGTGCTTCCGTCTTGTGATCAGTGATGAAAGACATACTGAGGATGTCAGCATTGTTATGCAAAGAATGTGAGACCTTTCCAATGGTGTGCATAAAAGGAGTTCTAAGTTCCATGATCAGTAAGAAAGAACCAGGAAACACGTGGGCATATCTAGCCTTTAACTCTGGTATAAGACCACTACATGTGGAACTGGGGTTACCAAGACTTATCACAATAACTGGTTCAAGACAGTTACCTAAGCACTCTAGAAAAATGGAGCCTTTTTCTTTATTTTAAAACTCGTACAAAACCTATTTTAAAATAAAAAAAAAAAAATCTATTTTCCAGGACTCAAGTGAATAATTATTTGGCCAGTACAGCAAGCATACTAGACCAATAATTACTCCAGAGCTTGCAATTAAAATTGATGGTAAATGGAACCTAGAAGTGAAAGGTCAGGCTGTTAATAAACATGATTTCTCACCTCCACCCTTCTAACATAATAATAAGACAAAGCTAGCAAGACCATGTGCTGTTACTATACTATGTATGTGAATATTTTTTAAGAGCACTCAATCTCATTGCTTACTTGGAGATCATTAGTTATTTGTATAGAGATTGCTAAGAGAAACAGAAGTTTTGATGTCTTAGGGAGGTCTTCTCTTGCTGGTAAATGTATTTTCTTAATGACAGGAAACCAGATAGGTCTTTGGGTGCTGAGAACAGGTAACACTGCCTACTGTATGATTCAGCCATGTTTATTTATTTGTTTGATTGATTGTTTGTTTATTATAATTGCAGATAGTAAGAGAGATAAGCAGGGAAGAATGGCTGTAGTATCAAACTTAAATTTGTTACTGTGGTCATATCTTCTGCTCTTTTAAATCATACTTCAGAGATGATTATCAGAACAGGCTATCTGGGGAAATAGTCTCTTGATGAAAGTAAAGAGCAGTTATGTGATCCCAAATGAAGTGGTTGCTGTCAATGTTTTTTTGAAATATATCACATGGCCATTTACTCTTTCACTTTCATTTCACTCTTTCATCAAACAGGTACACAGACAGTGACTATTGTTTGGTGAACAGGAAGGCAGACTGTGTGTGAAAGCATGGGGCAGTTATATGATTTTTGAATGGTCATTGATATGGCTTGTTTAGGGGCACTGTATGTGGCTGTGAGCAACAATCACACCTCAGAAATGGGCACAGTAAGTGCCTATTTTTGGGGGGGAGGGCAGGCTATGTGTGAAAACAACAAACGAAAAACCAAACAACTAAACTAAAAATAAAAATGCCAGGCAGCAGCAACCAGATGAAAAACGGCACGGACTGTTTATTCCAGATATTCAAAGTGAGCGCTTTCGGCGCAATAATATACAGCCTTCCTCAGACAAAATACAAAATACAAAGCCCCAGCATTACACTGGGCTTAAATAATAATAATTCAATCCACTTCAGCTGACCCAAACAATTAACAAATTAACAAATTGACCAATTAACAAGTACATAAAGTACATACCCACATTTAAATCTAAATTTAAATATAAGTATAGTATACATATACATATATATTTATACTTATATGCATGTTGAGCGGCTTGTAAACATCATATATTTAGTTTAAATCAATGTGTTTTATCCTATTTTATCTGATATTATATTAATGTTTTTATTTAGTTATATATTTATATAATGAAATGTGTAGGGGTAATCTTAATTAGGTAAAGCTTTATGTACTTGTTAATTGGTCAATTTGTTAATTTGTTAATTGTTTGGGTCAGCTGAAGTGGATTGAATTATTATTATTTAAGCCCAGTGTAATGCTGGGGCTTTGCATTTTGTATTTTGTCTGAGGAAGGCTGTATATTATTGCAGCCGAAAGCGCTCACTTTGAATATCTGGAATAAACAGTCCGTGCCGTTTTTCATCTGGTTGCTGCTGCCTGGCATTTTTATTTTTATTTTTAGTTTTATGTGTGACAACAAAGGGTGATTACATGATGCCTATGAAATACCCTGTGATGTGGATTGTCGTGGAAGAGCATATGTGTCTGAAAGCAACAAGTTGTTATGAATTACTGTAGTCACTTTTTTTGTTTAACTTTCTCACAATACAATATCTAAATTGAACACAGAATGTAGCTGTCATTTTAAGAATGGGGGAGAAGGTTTACTGTATGTAAAAACATGGGCAACAACATGATCACTGTTGAATGCCACTGATAGGGCTTACTTGAGTAGTTATGTATAGAAATCTGAAATATGTTACTGTGGTCATTATGTCTTTATGTCTTTCATTTTTTTTCTTACTGAAACATTAGATGAGTACATAATGTAAATATTGTTTTTGGAGGCAGGTCATGTTTAATAGCAAAGGACAGTTATGTGATCATTGTTAAATGATCATTAATACAGCTTGCTTGCAGGGCAGTGTATGTCTCAGAGTAAAACAATGAAGTGCATTACAGTGGCCATTATATTTGTGTGACTTATTCACAGTGAAATGAAGTGTACCATGACAGAAGTGACACAGATCATTGGGACAGTATGTGAGCAAAAGCAGCCAAAGCTATTGGGCTTTTAGAAACACAATGCAGACAAAGCCCATGGTTTGCCTTTCAAGTTGCTATTTTCTTATAATAATCTCACCCCCCCGTGCATATTTCTTTAGCTTCAGTTCACAACAAACATGTTTATATTTATATTAATGCACATTTGCAAATATGTATTTCATAGAACCATAAATATATTTTGCTTTCATAACAAAAGAATGAGAGATTCCTGGATTTTGACAATACAAATGCCCTGGAACAATTACTCAGAGTGCCAGTAAGGGGAATAATATCTTGGATCTTGTCCTTACTAATAGAGGAGCATCTTTCACCACCCTTGCATATCTTCATTGCTTGTTACATCTGACCATAAAGTAGTCTCCTTTGAAATAAAACTGAAACCAGGGATCCCTTTCACCCAAGGTACCTTTAGAAATTTAAGGCAAACGATCTACTCCTAAGTGATACATTGGAAAGCTTCAAATCCCCACCAAATCCAATTAACTTCACTGAAGATGCAGAATTTTGCACCACCTCACTATACCAGCATGTAAACAGCTGGATAGATGCAACTGTACCCCTTAGGAAGAAGTACAGGGCAAACCCCAAAAACAAACCGTGGAACCATAATATCCATAAGCTTTATAATAAAAGGAAAAGAGTTTTGAACAAAAGTAAGAAGAGTAATTCCCAGAATGTTAGAGCCATTGTCACTGAAATAAACAACTCAGGAGCTTCATAAAATCCACTGAAGTCAGGTTTGAGGTTAAAATAGTTACCCAAGCCAAAGACAATCACAAGGCATTTTTAGTTATGTTCATAATCTCAGAAAGCACAACGCAACAATGGGCTGAACTGATTGTGAATGATGTTACCTCCACTGAGGCTCAAGATATAGTGAATCTACTGGCCAATAAATTTACCTCAAATTTTATCCTCTCAACCCTCTGACTGTTCCTCAAGATATACCTGAAACTGGCTCACCTCCAGCTATCATGCAAGAATAAGTCCTAAAAGTATTATTAAAAGCTAAAAATACAGCATTGACTAATGGGTCCTGACAATATTCATGGCTGCATCTTAATTGGCATGAAGCATAATTTAGCCACACCCCTAACAACACTGTTCAAGCTCAGCCTCCATATAGGTTTTGTAACAAGCAAATGGAGAACAGCTACAGTCACTGACCTGCATTGGGGGGGGGGGGGGCTTCCAAAGACCCAGGCAATTACAAATTCATAAGTATGACCAGCCTCATATACAAAGCCATGAAAAGACTTATCATGGAATTAATCAATCAGTACATAGGGAACCTCGAAACACTGGACCTGTTACAGTTTGGATACATCAAGGGCAGGTCATGCTTAGTCAATTTGGTAGACTTTTTTGAGTTTTGAAACTTCAAACCATTTAAATGGAGATTGCTGCACAGCTTGGAGCAGTATATTTACCGTTTTCCTTGTAGTACACTCACGAAGTTGGTACATTTAATTAGAGGGGGTGCAGGGGGCTTGCCCCCCCTGCAAAAATGTAAAAAAAGATTTTTTTGTTTTTACTTTTTTATTTACATTAAGAAGTTTCAAAACTTAGATCTTCTAATCTCGATCATAAGAAACTCGAAGTTTTGAAACTTAGAAATTTAGAAGTAGGCCCATTTTACACACACACACACACACACACACACACACACACACACACACACACACACACACACACACACACACACACACACACACACACACACACACACATTTTATTTATTTATTTTGTTTTTGTTTACCGAGAAAGTCTGAATGGACTCGGGGCCCATTTTCAGCAGGGGCCTGGGGAGAAAAGTTCCAATACAGTACAATACAATACAACTGAATATTGACAATGACATCTAAGAAAGATACTAGATACTTAACCATGGGAAGTGACAGTTTTATATAGTATATACATAAATATGTAGAAGAAGAAATCAGTAGTTGAATTATATACAAACAAGCAGTGTTATAAAGGTAGCTGTTCATTATATTCTTGATACAGTATTCAGATATATTGTTGGTTGTAATTTTATGATGTTACTTGTTGTTTTAGAAGGGATAAAGTATTCTGGAAGGAAAATAATTAGAGAAGAGGAGAGAAGATTGCTTTAATCTGGACGACAGCATTTGCAGTTCCATGAGTTGACTAGGTTTGCTTTTAGTTGAAGCTTGGAAGACTTTATTGATAGGTCTTGTCTAACTGTCAAGGGGATGGTGTTCCAGGTTTTGGATACTGTGTAGGAGTATAGAGAGCAGCCCACTGAGTGATTAGGTTTGGATATAAGCAGGAGGGCTTTGTTGGAAGAGATCATAGAGTCCTAGATGGGTGGTAAGACTGTATTAGGTTTGTTAGGGGTGGACAGTCATTTAGTTTGTATAGTAGCTTATGGACAGTAGGTAGGTGGGTTGGAGGTGGGTTGCAGAGATATAAGATCTCGTATTAGATAGGGATTGGCTCTATAGACAGTGCCAAGTTTTTGGTTATTTTTTTTAACTATGTGATCTACATGGACATAGAATTTTAGGACTTCATCTGTATGAACTCCTAGTAATTTGGCATGAGTGGCAAGTTGAATTTTGATCTTCTGAGAGGAAGTAACAAAGAAGGATGACTTTTTTTATTGCGAGGCGTTTTGGAGTGAACAGAACTAATTTTGATTTGTTGGGATTGAGAAATACTTGTTTGGAGGTCAAACAATTTTCTACTCAAGAGAAAGATTCCTGAGTCAGCTGTTGCAGGAAGTCAAGGTTTTTTTATTGAACAGATGATTGTCAAATCATCTGCATACTGTACTAGAGTGTCATTCTTTTCTTTATCAGGGCAAGGTCATTAAGAAAGATGATAAATAGGATATGACCAGGTATGGATCCCTGTGGGACTCCAATCAATATGTGCAGAAATGGTAAGATGTCAGTCAGCCATTACACTGCCTGGTGGTGATTAACAAGGTAGTTGGAAAACTAGGATAAAGAGGGATTATCAAGGCCTAGGTTCGAGAGTTTTTGTAAGAGAATAGTGTGGAAGACAGTGTTGAAAGCTTTAGAGAGATCAAGAAAGAGGGCTGATGCTAAGGTGCCTTTATCTCTGTGTTGATTGTATTAATGAAGCTAAAGAGAGCCATGGAGGTGCTATGGTGGGGGCAGAAACCATGCTGTGAGGGAGAAAAAAGTGTTTGTTGGGTGATATAGTGAAACAATTCGGGCTAAATGCATTTTTCAAGTATCTTAAACAAAGCGGAAAGAACGGGCCTATAATTAGTGAGCTCAGTTTGTTGACCATACTTAAGGATGAGAAGGATGTAACATTTTTTTTAAATAGGAGCAGTACATAGGATTAATTGATAGAGTAGTTAATCAATATAGAGACAGGGTAGGCTATGGCCTCTGCTGCAAGTTTTAGATATTAGAAAATACAACAACCAAGAACCAGTCGACAAGATTTATTCACCTCTCCAGCCCTTTGGTAAAAAGCCTTCAAGGAGTTGACTGGTTCCTGGTTGTTGTATTTTCTGCTTGGATATTTTTTTGCGGTTGTTTGTAAGTTTTAGATATTAATCTGGTAGGTTGTCTAGGGAGGGGGGTTTAGTTTGAGCAAGGTTTTTTAATGGTGGGAGTTGGGACTAATTGGAGGTTTTGTTTTGGTTGTTATTGAGTAAGGATGAAACAGAGTTAATAAAGTTGTAGTTAAATGCATTGACAATGTTTGTAGAATTGTTTGAACCAATTGCTGGTGAGGGTTGTGCAAAGCGGCTGGGTAAGGATATGATGTATGGAAGACCAGAATAATTTGGGGGTATGTTAATTGTTACTTTGCTAGTTCGAGTAGTATTTTTTTTGTCAGATTTAATTTGATGTTTACTTCTGTTTCTGAGTTCTTTGAATTTTTGATGGTCAGGTAGCCCAGATTTTCCAGGCAGCATCTTGAAGTTTCATAAGATGTTTAGCACTTCAGGTTAGCCAAGGGGCAGGATTTCACTCAACTCTTCTTTTCTGAGTGGGGCTAGGTCATTTAGCATGCCTAGGAATATGTTATAAAAGTGGGATATGGCATCAGTAATTGGCAAATATTTTGCCATTGTTCAGTTGTACTCACTGAAGTATGAGACAAGGGTGTCATTTTCAAAGTTTGGGAAGTTAGGAGACACATTTCAGTGATGCTGATTTTAGATGTTTGTCTGTTTTTTAAAGCAAATATGAGGCGATAGTCACTTAAAGAGTCAGAGAGAGTGCCAGACGTAGAGATGTTACTTGAGGTAAAGGAGAGTATCCA
This sequence comes from Protopterus annectens, assembly GCF_019279795.1. Taxonomy (NCBI): domain Eukaryota; kingdom Metazoa; phylum Chordata; order Ceratodontiformes; family Protopteridae; genus Protopterus; species Protopterus annectens. The sequence goes on along the minus strand of NC_056728.1, from coordinate 1,382,166,791 downwards.
GTCCATGGTGGTTCCTCAGTTGTTTTTATTATTATAGTGAGTGGAAGAGGTAAGTCCAAACAGATTTATGTTTTGAGAAAATTTACAAGAAAATATTGAAGTCACCTAGTATTAATTTTACTTGAGGAATGTTAGAGGTGATTCAGCAGAGTATGTCTTCTGTAATGTTATGATGGTTACTAGGAGGGATATAGGCTCCTGTAATATACATAGATTTGTGTTGGTTTAGTTTAGGAGTTTTGACCAGGATTTCTACTTTGTCAAACTGGGGAGGAGTCAGATGTTGGTACAAATAGCTGAATGATGTTTTTATCGAGTATTGCAACCCTTCAAGCTCTCTCACGTTTTCTGTCAGATCTATAGATGTTATAGTGTGTATCTTATCATCATTAGCTTCATTTTTCAGCCAGGTCTCAATTAATACCACAAAGTCAGGTGAGTGTTGGCCAAGCCATGTATGAAATTCAGGTATCCTTTGTGAAGAGAAGTGTAAGGTGGGAAAAATGTTCAGTGTGCACATAATATTTTCTCTTTTTTGAAATACATTTTATTTCAGGATGGATCCTGACAGCTTGGTCCTTTAATTTTCTTTCACTGCTAGTGTGAAAATCGCTAGTGTAGGAAATCTCAATGTGGAAGATCAGAACTTGTGCCTAGTAAGGAAAAGTACAGATAAGGGATCTGCAGAGTCTTAGTAAGCAACATAATACAAAGGTGTTCAGTTTTAATTGGTCAGCAGCTGTAGTTTAATACATACAAAATGTTCTGCCTAGAAGCATTTACAATATAAAAGAATGAAGTTCCTTGTATTGAGGAGACAAGACCTTGATTGCTTAGTCTCCCAAGTACATGTGTTTTTCAGAGTAAAGGAGATTATTCTACTCTGCTGAACTGTGCTGCATGAAGTGATTTTTGATGAACATAACACTTTTATAGACACGGTTTATGTTAATATGGACAGTGAATAGAGAAGAGAGGTTTGGGGAGTATCATATAGGGGAGGTGAGACTTGTTAAGGGTTGAGGTGGGGTGGATATAGAGAGGAAGTTGGGTAAGGGTGGATATCCCTGTGATGACCCACCACTGGCCCAGTAATCGAGGAGCCTCAATCCTCACCACTGGCACCAGTGGTTGATGTACACTGAGAGGATGACAGGTACACACAGTAAAGTGCAATTTCCCTTAAGAGCACACAGAGTCCACAGTCAGTCCGGGGGCTGGTTTCTCCCACTTTCTCCAGATCCCCAGTAAGACTACTCACTGGCACAGCTATAGAGTTGAGATCTCAGCTGAGTGACCAAGCCAAGACCTCCAGCAGCCTCTCTGTCCAACCAGTGCTTTGTGTCCCTGCCCAAGTAGCTGACACACACACACTCTTTGAGGTTTGATTTATACACACACACACCTGGGAAAGGCTGGCACAGGTTTACTAGCAATGCCCCCTTCTGTCCAGACTATATGGTAGTTTCCTCTGCCACCAGTCACTCCTTATCAGCCACTTTAAGGTCCTTAACAAAGGGTGTTTAATCTTATTCTGTAATATTACTACCATATTGCCTACTCTGAGGTGATCTCTGCCTAACATATAAAGCTGTGTCAAACCCAGAGCTGTTGGACATGCTACACCTAAAGAAATCCCAATCCCTCCGAGCTACACACTCTAGGGACCTAAACCTTGTCACCACAATAAACAGGTCATGCTGGAGGGATAGATTCCTGTCCCAGAGACTTCCCATACTCTGGAACAGGCTACCCATCTATGTCAAACAAAGTTCTTCATTAGCACTCGTCAAGAAAAATCTTGATGAGTGGATGGGAAATAGGAAATACATCCCGGGGATCACTTCTGTGTTTCTGCTCGACAGTGGCACAGGAAAATAACTTTCTTGAGTGGCGTAAGCCAGGGAACCTTGTTGGCTAGGCTTAAGCAGGCCCTTGGGCCGATAACCTAGTACCTACCTATGAACCTATGACCAAGAGCAAGGCTATTAGGTGTGGCCTACACAGTGTCACCAAATGAATATGCAAGTACTCTCAGAACTTAAATATCTCTAGATAGATCAGCCATGACAAAAGGTTTAAATATATTTAATAATAAATATTAAAAGAACAAGAAAATACTCAGTATATGTTTATAGTGACAGCAGCGTTCAAAATCGCAGGAAATATTTAAAATAACATTGTAGGGCAGTCTCAAATAAAGAAAATATCTAAGCTAAGCTTTGCTATATTCCTGACTATATCTAAAAGAATTACTATACCCAAGTACACTTACTTAATTAGAGAGGCAAGGCAGATGTGGTGAGTGGATCTTGATGTTGTCAGGTTAAAGACAGAATGCAGAATGCCCTGTCTCTCTCTCAAAGATTTCTTCAATTAATATCTCAATTATTACTACTGTGATAGCTTGCAGAATAACATCATTTCTTGTCATCCTACTCTATCCCAGCTAAACCCCCCACTGCTGAAAGCTAGCAGTATTTAGCATCCACCTGTGAAAATACATAGACAAGAGCTGTTCTTCAGATCTCTGCAGCTGTTGGAAGTCATAAAAAATAAAACACTTCTACATCTCAAGCTTAGTAATTATTTCTCCTTCAAGACAACACAAAGAGCTCCCTCGCATAGACATCCTGTCCCTTGCTACACTGAAGCTGAAAGATAACATCTTTTTATGGCCTGGCCATAAGGTAATTTCATTTCACCTAGTTTTCTGAAGTTAACCTTCTATATTCCATTTTCCACTGTTAAAATATATACACGTAAATAGTTAAAATAGTACAGGTACATTTCTGTTCTCTTCCAGTAGGGCATGCTGTGGTTACATTTTAAGCACTTTGCAAAAAACTTTTCAACACACACTTCTGACCCAGCTGTTTGATATATACATGACACACAGTTCTAATACATTTGTAACACAAGTATCTTAATATGAATCATGTTGATATTCACAAATGAAATATAATTATTTACAAAATTCCAGCTAGCTGGGCTGGCAGTATCTCCATTTGTGACAATCCCTACTAAGTTTTAAGGCTTGGGGATTATACAGAGTACATGTCAACCATTTTAGTTTAAATTTGTGTTTCAGACAGAGGTTTTTAGAGGTTACTTTGTGGTAGTTGGTGTTATATATAAACAGATGTGTAGAAATGAGAAGGAGTTGGGTTGGAGTTATATCAACAGATGTCTGGTGGGAGTTGCTAGATATAATTAGTGATGTGGAATATGAGAGTATAAAGGGATGAGATGGGGGCATGAGTGATAGGTGGATAGATAGGAGACGAGTAGAAGGAGAGGAAGAGTAAGTGATACTGAGTAGAACATGTTACAGGAGAGAGTGCATTGCTTGAGAGTGTTGTGTTATGAGAATGAAAGCTTAGGAGGTGATATTTCTAAGATGGGAGATTTTAGGGTAGAGGTTGGAGTCTACTGAGCTGTATGCAGGTGTGTCTGATGTATTTGTATGTGAGTGAATGGTGGTGTGACAGAGATATAAGGGTGAGGGGGAATGTTTAGTTGTATGAATGATTGTGGCTTTCTGTATGCGTTGAAAGGTGTGCTAGTTAGAGTGGGAGGGGCAAAGAGTGTATGAGATGTGATGTATGAACTGTGGGTGGTGGTTGAATAAAGACAGAAAAAACGGGAGAAAATGAGAAGGAAGATGAGTGGATGGTGGCTGGAGGTAGAGTGGGGAGGAATTTGTAGGGGTATAAAGTTAGATGTAATGAAGCTGGTTGGGAATTGGGGTAGGGGAGCATAGTGAACTCAAGCAAAGCAAGGATAAGTGGAAAGGGTTTTACCTGGCAGGAAAGAAATATGAAGTTCTAAAGAAAACAGTCAGTGGACTAGCCTGAAGTCAGGATAGTGAAAGATCAGCCATATAAACAGTATGCAAGCAGACTTGAATTGTATATGTAGAACACTAGCTACTATAGCTCCAGCAGTAACAAATTTTAGATGGGAATAGTCAAGCTCTCCAAAACAGTTTGTTTGAACACCTAGAGAGTTGCAAAATTTAGTTTGTATTTTGCTGTTTTTTTTGTTTTTTTTATTAGTTGCGACTGTTTACCGTGGTGGTGGTGCTGCGGTAGCGTTGTTGCCTCACATTAAGACGTTGTCCTGTTCGATTCTCAGCCAAAGCGTCTTCTGTGTGGAGACATGCGTGAATGGGCGTACCTTCATTGAAGGTTGTACATCAAGGCTGGCAACTTGGTACGTAAAAATCTACTGCCAATCATTAGCGGACCAGAGTTCCGCTGTGGCGACCCCTAACCGGGAAAAAGCCGAACGATACAACAACAACATTAGTTCCTACTGTTTGGTGGGAAGATGCTGTCTGAAATAGGTTAGCCTTATAGTTCAGGTCAAATTTATATATATATATATGTATATATATATATATATATATATATATATATATATATATAATTTAGTCTAAGGCTGGGTAAATTACATGGGTCTATGCTATAAGATTTTCAGTATGCATCTCGTAGCTAAAATACCATACATTGAAGAATGTAAACCTATAAAGTCAAATTTAGCGTTAGGCTGCAGTGAAATCCCTAAAGGAGGTCTATTAGCCTTAGGTACATTTTTGTAGCTCACCATCCCTTTGTTACTGACTGAAAGTTTCATAAAATCTTAAACAGGACTGAGATCAAAGCTTTTATATACATACCTTACACATCGGTTCACATGCTTTACTGATATAGCCTGACATTTTACATTTCATGTTTCCACTGAGTGCTGAGGTGAACTTCTGCTGGGTATACAGAATGCAATAACTACATACAATATGTCTTTACTGAGCTTTCATTTCTGTGTCTCCAGAAAAAAAAAATTTCATTTGTAACATGCCATAGTTAAAATACTATAATCCGAAGGGGTTATATGTATTTGTGCAATGCTTAGAACATCAACATGTAGTTCTGACAGATTTCATGGAGCATGTTTCATTAGTATTGTTGCATTGGTGCTATATATGTAAATAAATGACAGTGGGTTTCTGTATATTATTCACTTACATAATTAAGGTGAGGTGCTGCTTTGTTGTAGTCTATAGGGTTCACAAAGCCCTAGTATTTCTCTGCTGTCTTGCTGAATGTAGCCATACCTCCTGTTCTAGCAGGCTGGTAAATATTTCCACACAGGAAATTTTAAATGAGTCAAGAATTATTTTAAATATAAATCTTTGTTATCAGTCTAAGTATGCTTGAAAAACATATCAACTGTTGCAACAAGCCTTTTCAATTCAATATGACACTATTCAAAATCTGTTTTACAAACCAATACATTCCAAAAGACCTGCTATGCAGACACTTATGTGATTAATAACCCAACAATTTGCATTTGAGAGTAAAAGTTGCCCCTTTTCTCATCCATTCATTTTTTGCACAGAAGCTCATACTTTGGAAATGGAAAGCATTTCCCTTCAGTGTAAGTTCCATTAAGCGAACAAACGTGCAACAAATTCCTCAGCACATATTTTATTTTTAAATTCTGAAGCTGATATTTTAAAACTGGATCCCTTTGTTGAGGCTAGTAATATATGCAATATTCCTTAGTACTGCAAGGAAAATATCACAGTCAAGCTGAACATTTTGAAGAATTGTACATTTTTCTAGGCTTTTCTCACCCTTCTATAAGAAATATATTATAGGTATAAAATATTGGCACAAAAATAAGACAAGGGATCCATAAAAACAGATAACCCTATCTAAAAACTGACACCCTCTTAATTTTGCCTTAGAGTGTTGCTTTACTATTTGGTACTCTTTTTGTTTAACCGCGATCAGTTTGCTATGATAGGGCCAGTATAGTAAAGTCTCATTGTGATTCTTGTTTCAAAGGTCATGCCAGACAACTGATGACTGAATTCTTCAGCACCATCTGTCTAACTGATTATACTCACAGTTAAGTTTTACAAGCATGGGTTAATTAAATGGCAGTCTTCTTATAGACTGGCAATTTTGTGCTATTTGAATCGATACAATTCATATCCCAGAGCATATTTTCTATTTGTTTCAAAAGGGCAGACTACTAGGACATATGAAAGGAAATGCATTTTGGGGATTTTTTTTTTAAAGAGGATATTCCTTCAGTTGAATTATTAGAACCAAATCTTACCCTTGTGATAACAAAATCCCTTCTATATAGTACACTGCTAAACAAACTGGAGGAAAACTCTTTTGCCAGATGTGCAGATAGAATTCACTGTAAAACAGCATTAAATCCAGAAAGAAATAATGTGTGTGACAAAAGCTGACAGAACATTTTTAATAGGACATTTTGTAGTAGGCACATCATGCATGCCTATTCCTGCTACTGCACTTCCTCTCTGCATTTTAATAGGACATTTTGTGGTATGTACATTATGCATGCTGATTCCTGCATCTGCACTTCCTCTGTACATTTTAATTGGACATTTTGTGGTAGGCACATCATGCATGCCAGTTCCTGCTCCTGCACTTCTTGTGTACATTTTAATAGGACATTTTGTGGTAGGCACAACATGCATGTCGATTCCTGCTCCTGCACTTCCTCTCTACATTTTAATAGGACATTTTGTGGTATGCACATGATGCATGCTGATTCCTGCTCCTGCACTTCCTCTGTACATTTTAATTGGACATTTTGTGGTATGCACATGATGCATGCTGATTCCTGCTCCTGCACTTCCTCTGTACATTTTAATTGGACATTTAGTGGTATGCACATGATGCATGCCGATTCCTGCTCCTGCACTTCTTGTGTACATTTTAATAGGACATTTTGTGGTAGGTACATCATGCATGCTGATTCCTGCTCCTGCACTTCCTCTCTACATTTTAATCGGACATTTAGTGGTATGCACATGACGCATGCTGATTCCTGCTCCTGCACTTCTTGTGTACATTTTAATCGGACATTTTGTGGTAGGCACATCATGCATGCTGATTCCTGCTCCTGCACTTCTTGTGTACATTTTAATCGGACATTTTGTGGTAGGCACATCATGCATGCCGATTCCTGCTCCTGCACTTCCTCTGTACATTTTAATTGGACATTTAGTGGTATGCACATGATGCATGCCGATTCCTGCTCCTGCACTTCTTGTGTACATTTTAATCGGACATTTTGTGGTATGCACATCATGCATGCTGATTCCTGCATCTGCACTTCCTCTGTACATTTTAATTGGACATTTTGTGGTAGGCACATCATGCATGCCAGTTCCTGCTCCTGCACTTCTTGTGTACATTTTAATAGGACATTTTGTGGTAGGCACATCATGCATGTCGATTCCTGCTCCTGCACTTCCTCTCTACATTTTAATAGGACATTTTGTGGTATGCACATGATGCATGCTGATTCCTGCTCCTGCACTTCCTCTGTACATTTTAATTGGACATTTAGTGGTATGCACATGATGCATGCCGATTCCTGCTCCTGCACTTCTTGTGTACATTTTAATAGGACATTTTGTGGTAGGTACATAATGCATGCTGATTCCTGCTCCTGCACTTCCTCTCTACATTTTAATCGGACATTTAGTGGTATGCACATGACGCATGCTGATTCCTGCTCCTGCACTTCTTGTGTACATTTTAATCGGACATTTTGTGGTAGGCACATCATGCATGCTGATTCCTGCTCCTGCACTTCCTCTCTACATTTTAATAGGACATTTTGTGGTATGCACATGATGCATGCTGATTCCTGCTCCTGCACTTCCTCTGTACATTTTAATAGGGCATTTTGTGGTAGGCACATGATGCATGCCGATTCCTGCTCCTGCACTTCCTCTGTACATTTTAATCGGACATTTTGTGGTATGCACATGATGCATGCCGATTCCTGCTCCTGCACTTCCTCTGTACATTTTAATTGGACATTTAGTGGTATGCACATGATGCATGCCGATTCCTGCTCCTGCACTTCTTGTGTACATTTTAATCGGACATTTAGTGGTAGGTACATCATGCATGCTGATTCCTGCTCCTGCACTTCTTCTGTGCCACCTTAATTCTCCATATCTACTTCTTCTCATTCAAAGAAAAACTGATAAAATCCTGCCATCAATGTTAAATATTTCCTCTTACAGGCAAGAGTCACAAATCAGTTGTTTTTCCTTCTTCCTCTATATGTGTAAAGTCAGTGTATATGTCTGTATGTTAACTCTGTATTTTGGCATATGGCAGTGTATTCATTCAATCAAAACTGATTCTATCCTCTTTCTGAATGGATAGCTTTCTTGGCACAGAGCTCAGCAGTTATTATGCAATGGTCACTTCTGAAATGATAGTTTCAACATAAAAGTGGAAAGCCCATTAGGTTTGTTGGTGAGAAGCTCTAGCAGAGATTTGGCTAGAAGTGGTAGGTAACAAGAAAATCTGACTGAGAGATGGGTTTCCAAAAATGTCAAGTCAGGGGACCTAGGAAAGTATAATTTCAATGTTAGATGAAATCTCTGATTATGATTGAACTTTGCGACGTGTAGTAATAGCAAGAACTGAAGAAATGCAGATAACTGTCAAAGGTCAAATATAAATTAATGTAGTGTCTCAACTTGAACAGTCTACCAATGAGGTATTTGCATACTAGACAATTAGGATTAGTACTAGAGATATCAGGATCAGTACTAGTTAGCAGGGTATATGCTTAACTACCAGTAGTATTACTGTACTGACTTGTGGTCCATGTCTTTGACTTCAATATACACTATAGTCAGACAGGATGGCTTCAGGTATAATATCATGCAGTTTGAGCCATGATTTGGTTATAGCCAGGCTATATACATGGTTAAATGTCTATATTCAGGGTCAGGGGTGGGATGAAAATACATAAAAGATGTCAAACCATATGTGCAAGACAGAATGTAGCAACAACATAAAAAAGAAGTTAAATGCAATTAACTTTTATTTAAAAAAATAGTGTTTAATTAACAGAAAATATATAGCACACCTGAATATTTTGTTTTAAGCAGCAAAAGTGGATAGGTAGAATGAACAGCTGAAATGCCAGTGAGGAAAGCATGTAAACAACACACACCATTGCAGTGTGCTCAAGGCTTGTCAATCTAATCAACACAGGGAAAATTGCTGAATATATACTTTGGAAGTTTGCCCTCAAGGAACGACTCTAAATTGGTAATGGTCCCAGACACCAGGATAAATTTATTTGGAAGCATACTGTAAAACAGAAGAGAATAGACTGCAAGTGCTTTATTTTTATCACTAGCTACAATGTGATATAAACTGTGGATACTCTATATGATAGGACAGTACTTACCAACCCATCTTAAAAACCTGATCCAGGTAGGGAACCTGCAGTCCATATGTTCAGCAAATGTTTTCTCAGGCTGATAAATGGAGTACAGATGCTGCAAAATTCTTTCTCATGGAGAAGTATAGGGTGATGGATGCTAAGCAGAGTTGTTGTTGTTGTTTTCTTTCAGCTTTTCCCAGTTAGGGGTTGCCAAAGCTGAACTCTGATCTGCTAATGATTGGCAGTAGATTTTTACAGTGCCAAGGTGCCAGCTCAACGCCCAACCTTCAACAAAGGCATGCCCATTCACGCATGTCTTTCAAATGCTACTCGACCACGGGGAGGACATGCAGACTCCACACAGAAGGTGCTTCAGCCAAGAATCAAACGGGAGAACTTCTTGCTGTGAGGCGACAACGCTACCGCTGCACCACCGCAGCTTGGATGCTAAGCAAAGTGAAACTATGAATTTTGCAATGCTAGTTAAAGGACAGCTGCACTCTAAAACAGGAAAAGCATGTTTTGTCATAATATGTTAATCTTTTCTTCAGTATCAGTATCCTTGCATCAATCTAAGTGGCTAATTTTATTTTCTACTTTGTTGTACATCAAAATGCTTGCTTGGGGCAGCCATGTTGATGTAATTTTTTTTTTTTACAGACAAGGACTTCACTTGTTTCTTATATTTCTGTGGTGAAACAGAGTGCACTGTGTGTGAGAAGAATGTTAACTCTTGTTCTAGTGTTACATTGCTTACAGTGGGGGTGTGGGATTTACTGTTGAATATGCTTGATAATTGTGTCAGTTTTCCTCTTTGCAAACAACGGCTTCATTAGATATATATATTTTAGGGATCGTCTCTCATACATGAATCCAATGAGTAGTTTCTTAAGTGGTTTGCTAATCTTGGGACATTTTCTAGATGAAGTGTGAGGATAGTCAACTGTGACTGATAGCACACACAGAAAATAGTTGACTCTACAATGAGTATCTAGGTTTAAGGTTTTTTTATTGACCCTGATCAGTGACCAGTCCAACTATGTTGCCTACGTGATGTTAAGTATGATGTGACAAATACTACAAGGAAATAATGTGAGTCCTGAGGACTTTTCTGAAATCCCTTTGTCTTAAGGCTGTACAGCACTAAGACGTGCTGTACTAAATGGCGCTTATGCTTCATATCATGCCAACAGGTCTAAGTTAGCAAACTGGATTTGCTAATGAAGTCAGTTAGTGTCTGTGAGTCACTGCTAGCATGCATTGTGCTGTCTAAACAACATTAGCATCAGCACTGCACATCGCACAGAGTGACCGTGAAGCATGTGGCCTATATATTTGTGTATGCAGCATGTCTATGCTTGTACAGTTCTATGGATATGTCCTAGTGTCACACTACAGGGCCGCAGCAATGTTTAAGCACCACATTGCAGTGTCACAATGAGCAACACATGATTCACAAAAATGCATTTATGTGCAAAAGGCTGTCATTTTGCTTCTTGAGTTGATCTAATTGAAGGGCCATGGCTACGTCAAGGACTCTGGAATGCAAGGATCTGATCTGGCATTTTAGGGCCTCAGAATTTCCTGTTCTTCCTAAACAAAAACTTCAGGGACATGTGCTGGGCTGATATGAGGTCTCATTGCATGAAGTGGTTGCAAGGCGTATTCCCCATTCTGATGAGCAGTGGTGGTATAGTACAGTGATCTTAAGTGGCTCCACCACCCCAGCCTGCTTCGCAAATGAGAGACAGAGGTTCAAGGGAGAGAGCCTAGAATACACTGTAAGTGTTTTATTTCAGTGTCATTGTCTTCTTCTGTATCAGGTGTTGTAAGTGTATACTTAAGAGCACATACACTTTGCTTTTTAGCAGTTGACCTGTACATGGTCGGATGCCAAAGAAGTCGTGATTTCCTCTCATAGCAGAAGGGTGTTTGTGATGTCTGTATCAGTCTGTTGTACAACTGTGACTATGTTTGTAGCATATAGGTATGATATTTTTCCCATTGCATTGTCCTTCTGCAGATCCGGCTGAGGAAGACAAGGAAGTGAAACTGTGATTACCTTGGTTTGTGCCAACATGCACTCTGTATAATCCCCAAGCCTTAAAACTTAGTAGGGATTGTCACAAAAGGAGATACTGCCAGCCCAGCTAGCTGGAGTTTTACAAATAATTATATGTAATTTGTGAATATCAACATGATTCATATAAGATACTTGTGTTATAAATGTATTAGAACTGTATGCTGTATGTTTATGTAAAGCATTTTCTGGCAAGATGCAGTTATCCATGAAATGCAAAGAAACATGGGTTACCAGACTATTGGTCTGATGTTCAGCAGTGTGACAAAAGTTCTCCTGTATGAAGTGACTTTGAGGGTTTATTGATGTTATCTACATCTGGTTCTTGGGAGAGAGACTGGAAGCTTCTCTTCTGAAAGTAGGCTGGAGAAGTCTCCAGTAGCCTTCTGATATCAGCTGCAGAGTTTGGTAGCTGCTGAGGTGTGCCAACATTTGGATGCCTGTCTTGTCAACATGGACCATCTTCTGATAAGACTGATAAAGTTGCATGATCTGTAGGCTCCACTTATATGGCTTGGGGGAAAAATCACCCCTAGTATTGTTCACTCGGATGAGTGATGCATGTGTAATGTGCTTGCTCCTCTCTGGGCTAGATTGGCAGCTAGTCATGCCAGGACCCCACTTTGTGACCATTCCGGTGTTTTCTCTCCCTTTTGTTTCATTCTCTATGCCTTGTTCTTTGTCCAACCCTCCCCATCTCCATTGTCCTTCCTCTGTATTTATCTGTCTATCCAGTGTCCTGTCCACCTTCTATGTGTGTGCCACCCTTGTCTCTGTCTAAGTTCTGTGTTTGTCTGCCTGCTCATACTTGTCTTTCTCCTTCTCTCCCATTCGCAGCCATCCCTCACTACCTTCTCCATCTACCTTCTTTTGAAACACTTACAAAAGGGAATCTTTCTCACCAAAAAATGAATTACCTTCTCCTTCTGCCACACTTTCTTAACTTATGGGTTAGCCTTCTGATTTTTCCCTCTGTTTGCTGTTTTTCCATCTCTTACTTTCCTGTTTACATATCTATTTATTTTACATTTGTTTACTGGGAAAGTCCAACTTGGCAGAGCCCATTTTTAGTGGAGGCCTGGGGAGAAAAGTTCCTCATCACTTTTGTGATGAACAGGGTTGCCAGTTTGCTGTACACACACCATCAATGTATCTGTTAGTCACTATTCTGCTATTCTTGTGCTAGATAGGTGCTACGTGTAGCTATGTGACACCACATTCTACATGATAGTGTGATTACATGGCTGTGCTTCCATGCCTTGCACATGATGGTTGTCATGTCAGTCATGCATGCTAATGTAGCACTGTCATAGACTAACTGAGCTCCATTTATCTTGCTATGGCTGCACCTGTCATTTCCTATGTGGCCCTTTGTTTACATATTTTGTCACATATGCATTAATTGCCTGATTAGTTGTGCAACTGTTTACATAGCGACCTCCTTGAAAATTAGCACTGCACTCTTTTATGTGAATGCAAACCACTATATAATGTATATCAAGAGTGTGTAACTAAACAGCAAGGAGCAGAATTGAGGAAGTGTTAACACAGGGGTGAATAACTAGTTTTAATCACGTATATATATATATATATATATATATATATATATATATATATATATAAAACTAAATATTTTTCAGGACTTGCATAGGTGACTACACTCTGTGTCACTGGACTAAATACTGACTATGTCCCTGTGTTATAACTGTAACAGTAAGATGCATGCAAAGCATTCCCATCATTTTAATATCCCTTGAGCTCTTTTCACTTCACAACGTGTGCCTTATCTGACAACTATTGATTTGTTCAAAGTGATTGACAAGATACCCTAACAGTTAAGGAAATAAGCAACAACAATAACTCAATTATAGTCATCACAGAAACTATAGGCAAAAATGCTGGTGTTGTACCTTTGCTTTTCCCAGGCCTTGCATACCTCTAACCCAGCCATGGCACCCTGATGAATTAACCAGTACAGATAATATAAATATGTTCTGTGAAATGTTTTTAATTTATTTATAATAAACTCAGTGAAATGTTTTTGCACATCAATAGTTATTCTGAGCCTGGACTCAGTAATTAACCATGCGCACAGAATTTACAAGAAAAGTGCACATGGCTGTTATACTGAAATGGGATCCTCAACACACACGTCCCCCATACTTCTGGAAAATACCATTTTCTACCATATATACAAAATAATGAAATAGTGTTTCTGTTTTAAGATGGGTGGTCCCACTCCATGGATCAGACCGTTCAGACTTCATGGGCTTCATAAAGAATGGCTCATTGAAATCCATATCCTTTAAAGGTGGTCCTCCTGCTCTTCTAGGAACCTATCCTTTGCCCAACTTACCCTCAGAATCCAATCAAAATTTTCCTTGTGTAGCAATGAAAAAACTCTTCTGTCTTGACTATTGAATTACAGTGCAAGAGGTAGTGATAAAGAAAAAAATCAAAATATGGCAGGTTGTGTTTTCTTTTTTTAATTGTTTTTATATCCCACTACTTACCACCAGTAAGGTTTCTAGTGACCTGCACTGATCATCACATTCCTTCTATTAAGAGCAAGAGCTGATCATGGCAGACCATTGTCCTGCAAGTCATCACATTTTTTCTGCTTTTGTTCCTTCCCCTTGTGGCTGAAGACCATTATCGCATATATATATATATATATATATATATATATATATATATATATATATATATATATATATATAAGGAATTTTTATGCCTCCTTTCTCTAGCAAACACATGCACATTTCACACACATTCCCTCAGAAGGCCATTGCATTAGTGCAGCTTGGCAGAGCCGGTTATTACCCCTGGCTTCTGTGCTGAATGGGGCAGTTATGCTTCACCTTGGTGATCACAGCTGCAATAGACTGGACCAAGTCCACCCCAGCAAGATGTCATAGCCAGCATGACCACTCACTTTTCCCACCTTCTCTGACTGGTTTCTCTAGTATCTAGGTCAATAAGTAAACCCTAAGCCAACATTTTTTGTGAACTTATACCTGGATCTAGCATTCAAAAAACACTGCAGTAGAAATTGTGTCAGTACAGTTTGAGACTAGCTGCAGGCTTGTTTCAAGTTTTTGCTGTATGTTTTTATAAAGCATTTTCTGGCAAGGTGCAGTTATCCATGAAATGCAAAGAAACTTAAGTTAGACAAAGTGTCGAGCAGAATGTCTTGTAAACTCAGTGGAATTAAGATGACTGATTTTCTACTGTGACTTATGTGTTACTTAAATCTTCTAAACAACTGATGGTTATAAGTATATGTATATTTACATTTATTGTCACTGGGGTTTTGGCAGCTCGGAACTTCTGTAAGTGAAACTATATTATATATCACTCTTTGTATTGTTTACACCTGGATGGAGGCCACTTTTTTAAAAAAGATTCATTTTCAGCAGCTTGACATGCAATGTTTCTCTTGACAAAGGCATTAAGTTGTGTAACGGATGTGATATTGTGAGGCATGTTTGCTTCATGATGCGACACTTTTATTGAACATGTGTATGGCATCTTAAACAATACAAATTTGTGTTGTGATATGAAATCTAAAATAGAGTGCAAGCAAATGAATAAGTTACATGCCGTGCTTTGGAAAATTGCCTATTAATTATAGTAATGTAGCTCTAGTTATCTGCAGAAATGCTTTTCATATGTAAAACTATAAACATGAGAACATTTGCCTCAAACTGTACCTCAAGAGGCTTAGCCTAGGGAATACTCATTTGTTATTAGACTGTTAGTTTGGATAAATGAACAGCATAAACTTGTTCATTAGGCTGCCATTTAAAATGAATGGTGCATGCATTTGACCCCTCTGCTTTAAATGTTTGCTTCAAATAATGTATGGTCTTACTTTATGTGCAAGACAGTTCCACTTCATTTTATTAAACTGTCATTGAGCAATCATTCAGTTTATTTATTTTAATATTTGTTTTATTATTTTCTGCAGGAGCCTTTGGAAATGCAAATTATTCTGCAAAATCGTTGGATTTTTCTTAATTAGAACTGCATAACTGGCACAAACTAAAGACATAATACACAAACAGTAGCACTTATAAAGAATACATGTGTATTACTCAGTGGTGATTTGCATGGTTAACAGCAAAGCACACGATAGGGTGGATTCAGAGACACATGCTGTGCAGAAACCCAGCAGCTTATGCTACATATTATGCAGGATATGCAAATGAGTACATAAAGAGTTGTAAAAGGAGTACCCCAACCAAATCAGGAAGTAATGAGATGCAAATGAAGGGAGTGAGAAACATTTTGTGATTCACAAACATATGTCTCAGCATGCTGTGCATTTATTTGTTCTTCCCTATAGAGAGGCACAGCTTGAAGAAAATTCCAGTGCTGAAGACTATTAAAAAAAGCTGGGAGTAGCCCTCCTTGAGAAAGAGGTACAGCTTTAGGGTGGGTATTGGCAAAGAATGATGGACACAAAACTAAAACGCCTTGAAACTACTGTGAATCAAGTGAATCCTACGAAATGCTACTAAATCTTGACTTCAACTTCTTTTGTAGTCTGCTATTGCCCAGCTCTTCTTGGTAAACAGTTGTGTCTGACTATAACGTGCAACTTTAAAAGTCCCAGGATACTTATTCATAAGAATGTTTAGTCAGCTGAATTTATTCCTGTTCTCTTTGATTAAAGCAATGACCATATACTGCTCCTCTTCCCCATAATTGATGCAGATAAGTCATTGTCTAATTGAATATGTATTCCTTTTAAAATATATGTTTCTCTCTGTTCAAAAATGCTTCAGGGTTAATCATTTATCTTGCTATGACATAAATATTTTATATCTGCCTGTGGCTGTTTTGAGGGTTGACTGGATTAAGAGTGGATGGAGATGAGTACAGTTTGGGTATAATATATAATTTTATGAACTGGTTATTACAGAAAAATATTTTTAAAGGAGTGTCGCCATAACTTGTATTTCAGTGTATAGTGGCAGTACATATACATCAGAGCTGCAAAAGAAAGTAGTTGGTAAGTTAAAGGTTCAGGACAGAGCACACAGAGATCCTCCCACCACAAGCTTTTACTCCAAACTGAGGACTCACCCCACCACATGACTCATACCTCAAGGCAATTCTATATTAAAGATACAGTGTTCAAATATCTAGAATATGAAATCGCCCTTTTACCGGAGTACTGAATGCCTGATATCTGCATTAATATTTACAATTATTTACAATTATGCATTGCACAGATATATGTATGTACCCTGTGATTATAGCTAGTAAGTCATGTATATGCCTTACATAGAACAAAACACTACTGCAATGACTCCCATAATGAACTATTTACAATATTTTTTGTATATACTTCTTCCCTCCATGCCTGCTGACAATCAGGGCTTCCTCCAAAGGTCCCAAGATCACATGTTCTGGATCATACAGCTCAACTGGACAGATTTTCACAGAATGCCAGATTTTTGTCTCATATTGTTGGTCCGTTTTTCATAAAATTATGTTTTTTTGGCAAATTAGTGGCAAATAATTAAAGGTTGAAGTTAGAAAATAATGACAGGCATTTGACTTTCAGACTTAGCACCCTTCAGAAAATTAATGTTAATGCAAAACCTGTTATTCTATCAACTTTCTGAGTTTGTAAGAGAAATATTTAAATAATGTCCCTGTTTTTGGGCTTTTGTCCCACTTTTATTTATGGCTGTATCCAGATTTCTTGCTCTAAGAAGTTGAGAAGTATGTTCTGGATGCAGAGGCCCCACTAGCACCATGTGAGGGCCATGTGATTGGTGCCATTATCCAGGCAGTCATAGAGGACCCTTTGACCCTTCCTGTGTCCTATCATTCACCTGCTGCCAGAGATGAGTATCTTTGTCTAAACAGGCTAGGGGTCTGGCTTCAACCCCACCCAGACTGGGGCCATTTGTGTTATAGAATGGACATTAAAGTTTCCAGGACCGCAAACTACATTGTACTCCCTCCCTCTAAGAAGCCTGCATCATGCTGGGCCCAGGCTATGATGGCATTTACATTTAGGTCTCTAACCCCAGCACATGTTGCTGAGGTGAGTGTGCACAACACTATGTGGACATGTTATGCCTTTCTACTGTGCATGCATACTTCAATGCATGTGCTTATGAGGGCTACAGTCATTCATTTGGCAATGTTAAGCTCAGTCTTAAGTCTGGCTTTTTCTGTCACCATGCAAACCTATTTTTTCCATGGTGGTGATTCACCCGCTGAAACCAAATGGGAAAGACAGTGTTGACTGCTCACTCCCACTCCCCAGCTCCTCCAATACCCAAGATGCTAGTCAAACCTGGGTTGCCTCGACCATAGTTAAGGTTGCATCCCTCTATACCTCAAAACTGGGCAACTATTTACAATCTTAACACTTGAGGGATTTTAGCAAGTCTGTTTGGTCTTGTATAACAGATACAGTCAGTAGCAACTTGAATTACCCTGAATTCAATTATATTTCATTATTATTATTCAGGCTATCAACTTGAAATTCTGTGAACTGAGGCAGACCCATCAATGACTTCAAGATGGTCACAGGACAGATCCACTATGATGTTTACTAACTACTGATTTTTCCAATTAAGCAATATACCTGGGGACCATTGCACTCTAGAACTGCATATGATCCCCATGGACAACGTCAGACCTGGATGGGGAATACTGAGCAGTGACAGTGGCACGTACAACTTTCAACCCGAAACTGCATTAGAACCGTTCTCACTCTTCTCTACCTTTAGAACACAAAGATGCTCAACTGTGTGTCATAAAACTGCTTTTGCTTCAAGCACCTTCCTTGCAGCAGTTCCGGCGCTGGAGGTCTACTTTCCCTTAGTAGCAAGGAAAATAATGCATGTAGCTTGGACTTTAGCTTTCTTCCCATCAACAGTTGTGCTGGTGAAAGTCCCAGAGGCTATAAAGGTGCAGTACTGTATGCTAACAGGGAGGACTGTGGCTAACTTATTTGGTTGAAGACCAAAAAGCTACCTGCTCTGAAACTGTAGCAAGCTGCTTCCTGCAGGCAGTCTATCATACAGAGAGCACTTCACGATTACGCAGTATCAGCATTCATTTCTGAAGCTATAATGCTCCCCTGGCTTCAGAAATAAATTCCAGTTTTGTATTTCTGCAACCACATCAATGGCACTTGCCAACTATGCCCCGTAATAGCTTGCCCCTGGGGCAGCTGCCCCTTCACCCAACCTTATCTATGTCTGTAGAAACAAAGACAAATAACAGTTGGCCTGTTCAGAGTAGTCAGATTTTTTACAGAATGTTTTTCACTGTTTGGATCTGACTTTCTACTTGGCCATTCCATTGTAGAAAAATATTGAAATTCCAGGAAAACCGATTGTGGATCACTGAGAAAACCTACATGCTCAGGTATAACATATCTAATAAAAAGGAATTTACAATGCAAAATACTCGTAATCTCACAAAATGTAACCTGAACTCAGTTAACTGGACTATTCTACAAGTCCTGCAACGAGATGAGGCAGTAGAATTGTTCAGTTCAACTTTTTTAAGCATCCTAAACAACCCTACACCAACATGTAGGAAGAGAGTAAAATCTAGCTGTGTCCCATGGTTTACTAATCAGAGTAGAAGTCTTATGTAAAATAACAACAAGGCATGGAAAGAGTGGCAGGAACTTAAAACACCTCAAAACCTATAATGCTTTAAAGAACTTCATAGCCTTACCAAAAAGTAAGTCAACCATGATAAGGAGCGCCAGTTCTGATTTACACAATAATTACACCTGGGAACTAATAGTGTCATTAACCCTTGTCCCAATAACACCCCCTTAGAAACAGCCATCAGGTTTAACTCGTACTACACTGACATCATAGCTGCCCTCACCAAAGAATCCTTACCTGACTCCCCTGACTCATGTCTGCCCCCATCCAATAATACTCTCACACATTAAACCAGTTGCCACCTCCTTCATAAAAAAGTATTATCCAAACTTAAACCCTGCTTCCCCCATGTAGATACCCTTCCTACAGAATACCTCAAAATTTCTGGTAATGCCATTGCATATTCAGTCTCCATCCTTATAAACAGGCAAATACAGAGTCCTATATTCCTACTGTCTGGGAAAATGCCATCTCATCCCTCTCCACAAAGGTGGCACTTCTACTGAGATACCTAATTTCAGACCCATTGCCATCTTATCCCCTTCTCAAAAATATTTGAAAAATGTGTCCATAAACAACTATTCCAGCATATCTTAAAGGAACAATTACTATCCAGATAATCAACATGGTTTTAGACCTGCCAACAGCACAATAACTGCCCTCCTAACATTTACAGATAACTTAAATAAAGACAGAGATATTGATAAACTCGTATCTTCGTTATTCCTAGATTTATCAAGAACTTTCAACACTGTCTCATAAAAAAATGTCCTACTACAACTGTCTACTCTGGGTATTTCACAACCTAATCTTCGCTGGTTTCATAATTACTTGTTAGAATGCTGCCAGGTAGTCAAATGGAACTCTTAACCTTTCCCTTACCTACCCATCATTACAGGTGTACCACAGCATTCTATCCTTGGCCCTCTTCTATTTAATATCTTTACAAACAATCATCATACCTCTATACAACAAGCATCCCTTTTATAGTATGCAGAAGATTCCACCCTAATCTGCCTCACAGACAATCTAGAACATTTAGAAGAGATTACAAAACATGCCTTTAACTCTACTGAAAACCAGCTTTGTAACCACAAACTCCTTCTTAATCTAAAGAAAACTAAAATTCTTTTATTTTTCCACAAACCACTTACCCATGAGAAAAATAACTTTAAGATCACACCCCCCAAAATATGTCAGTTGAATTAGTGCCCAGGAAAAACTGCTGGGGGTTACAATGGATGACAACCTCAAATATGACCTCCACATATAAAGAAATAAGGGGAAAACAGAAAAATATTGGAATGCTATATAGAACCAAATAATTCCTTACTGAATCCACCAGAATCACTCTTGCCACTACAGTACATACCTACACCCCTCTCTGTTATATGGTTCTCCCATCTTGACTGACCTCCAGGCCACTCTAAAATATAAACTAAAACAGTATTACAACAAGGTAGCTGGATTTGGCACTCATACAAACCACAGAACACATTACTGTTCTGCACTAAAACTCTAAATTGGCTGCAATTATCTCACCAGCTAAATTATACCCAACCTCTCTTAGGTTCATAGGTTCATAGGTTCATAGGTTCATACTAGGCTATCTGCCCTAGGGCATTTATAAGCCTAGCCAGAATGTGTTTGGCTTTCGCCACCCATTTTAAATTTATTTTTCTATGCCCTTTTTCGAGGTTAGTATACGGTGCCTCTGTCTAACAGTGACACAGAAGTGATACCCGGGGTAAACCTACGATCTCCCATCCACTCATCAAGATTCCTCTTGAAGAGAGTCAATGAGGGACTCTGCCTAACCTGGACTGGGATTTTATTCCAGAGTGAAGGGAGCCTCTGGGTTATGAATCTGTCCCTCCAGCATGTCCTATTTATTTCAGTGCTGAGGTTCAAGTCTCTCGAGCGTAGCTCGATGGGATTTGGATTTTCTGAGGTGCAGCATGTCCATTAATTCCGGGTTGGACATGGCTTTATACGTCAGGCACAGATCGCCTCTGAACAGGCAGTATGCCACTGAGTAGAGCTGGAGTTTCTTTAACCGGGCAGCATATGGCATCTGTTTGAGCCCTTTGATCCTCTTGGTGAGGTACTTTTGGGGTCTTTCCAGTTGCTGCAGGTGTCTGGTAAGGTACATCCCAAAAGGGGCATTGCACTCAATTATGGGCCTGATGAGGGATGAGTAAAGAGGCACGATGACCTCCACTGATCTAGATGTGAATCCCTTCATGATTAGGTGGGCTATATAAAATGTTTTTCTAACCACTTTGGCCACGTGGTTGTCAAATGAGAGATTGCTATCAACTTGGGTCCCCAGGTCCCTAATTACTTCTTCTGTACTTAATGGATTACCACCTATGTGGTAATTTGTGGGCACTTTGTTTTTGCCAAAGGGGATGACTATACACTTTTTGGCATTTAGCTTGAGGCCATGGCTCTGGCACCAGTTGTCTGTTTCTATGAGGCCCTTTTGGAGGATGCTTGTGTTGGCTGGAGAGTCGATTATGGTGCCCAGTTTGCAGTCATCTGCGAACTTGGTCAGCCACAGTCCTTCCGTGTTGGCATGTACCGCCGAGAAATATATACCGAACAAGAGAGGTCCCAGGACTGAGCCTTGTGGGACACCACTTGTAACTAGTTTGGAGTCTGACATGGCTCCAGCAATTCTAACCATGTGGGTTCTGTCCTTGAGCCAGTTTGCAATCCATCTAGTGACATAGGGGTTTATATTTAAGCTGGTGAGCTTATCTATAATGCCCGAGTGGGGTATTGTATCGAAGGCTTTAGCGAGGTCCAGGTAGGCTGTGTGGACCACCTTCCCCTCGTCAATCGCCTTGGTGACTGTTTCAAAGAAATCAGCCAGGTTTAAAAGGCAGGATCTGCCCCTAACAAAGCCGAACTGGGTAGGATCCAGTGTCTGTAGGTCCCCAATATCTTTATTTATGAGGTCCATGATGATCCTTTCCATAGCTTTGCAGACTAAGCTAGTCAGGCTTATGGGGCGATAGTTTCCAGGATCTGTTAAGGGACCACCTTTATGGAGAGGGACCACTGTTGCTGTACACCACTCTTTGGGCACATATCCTGTAGTAAGGCTGAGATTGAATAGTAGTTTTATGTTTGGGTTTAGCTCTTCTTGGAGTTCATGTAGGACGCAGCCCGGGACACCGTCTGGTCCCATTGATGTTGTGTTTTTTGCTTTGGAGAGGGCGGCTCTTACCTGAGCATCTGAGATGTCAGGGGGGCAGCACTCTGCTGGGATAGATATTTGCCCGTTTGGTGGGGAGGGGGGGGGTTTGCGCTGAACCTGTCAGCTAGGATGTTGGCAATGTCTGTGGGTTCAGTGTATTTTTTGTCATTTTGGACTAATTCTGAGCATATCTGGGAATTACCACCCAGGTTCCTAACATAACTAAAGAAAGCCTTGTGATTAGCGTTAGTGTCCTGTGCAATTTTTCTCTCAAAGCTGGCCTTAGACAATTTTATGAGTGCCTGTAGTTTTTTGCTAATACTGATCAGTGATGCCTTCCCTTTTTGGGATTTTGCTCTATCATTTAGTAGCTTCCTCCTTCTATTGTATAGTTTGTTTATGGCTGGGGTCCACCAGACAGGACATCTGCCTTTGGAGGATTGGGTCTTGGTTTTATTCAAGATCGCATGATCCATGCATTCCTGAAGGTGTTCATAGAATGCGTTTATAAAGGATTCTGTGGTCTGGGCCGTATTTTCCACAGGCTTCCACCTCGGTTTTGAGGAGTGTGAAATTTGCTTTAGAGAAGTTTTTCACTGTGGTTTTCTGGGCAGGGGGTGGGGTCGGGATGTGAATATCCAGTGAGATTAGTTTATGGTCTGATCTTACCAGTGAGGGATACACTTCTGGTCTGGAGCATAGAGTCCCCATGTTGGTGATGATCAGGTCCAGTATGTTTTCCCCTCTTGTGGGAGTGGTAACAAGTTGTTCCATAGCATTTGAGTTTATAAATTCTAGGAACCTTTCGGCTAGGGTGTTGGAGCTAGAGTAATGCTCCCAGTCTATGTTTTTGTAGTTGAAGTTGCCTAATATAATGGTGTTTGGAGAGACCTTCATATTTTCCAGTGTTCTCAGGAAGGCCGAGTGGGGTTCCTGGGTTTGGGAGGGTGGTCTGTAGCAGGCTATAAACTGGAAGGCAGTTTTACCCACTGTTAGTTGCACATGGATAGTCTTTGATGCTTTGTGCTCTGCCACCAACCTGGGGATGTGGGTATCTTTGATGAATATCGATACTCCCCCTCCTTTTGTGGTTCGGTCCAAGTTTTGGGGCCGAAAAGCATGGTATGAGGTATAACCTGGTAGTGCTGGGGTGCTCTCGGGAGCCCTGAACCAGGTTTCTGTTACTGCACAGATATCGATGTTCTCCATGCTAAGGAGAGTTTCGAGTGCGTGCATCTTGAGGTTTAGACTTCTGGCATTGAGTAGCATTACTCTTAGTTTCTTATCCCTTGTGATACCTATGGAGGTGGGTTTGTCTTTTGAGCCTTGCCTAAAAAAGGCACTATAGGGGTAGCAAGAGCCTTTGCCAATATCCGAAAGCCCAGGGGTGACAGGTGCAAGCTGTTCCTAGCGAAGCATCGTGGCTTGTCGAGCATATCATCCCAAGCTGACAGGCATTGGATCCCCTTTGAATGACACCAGTACTTAAGCCAATTGTTGAAATTGATCATCTTGTCTTCATATTGTGGCATCATTCTTGGTGAGGGTAAGATGCTACTCAAGGTCAGGGTCATACCGGCCTGGGCTACATGCTCAGAGAGCTCCTTTATGTCTCTTTTCATGTAGTCCAGGGAGGTACGTCTCAGGTCATTCACACCAGCATGGACAATGACTGAGTCATATTTGTACATGCCTTGGAGTGACCTGAGTGCTTGTGTTATGTGGCGGATCCTAGCGCCCGACAGGCTGCTCACCGTGACCCTCTCCTTGTTCAGCCTGGTGAGCCGGACGTCAGTGTGCCTGATGATAGAGTCACCTATTACAAGTGTATCAGGTGTGTTGTTTAGTCTTAAGGGCTGTGACTGTTCGGCACACTGGCTTTGTGAGATATGTGTTGCACGTGTTTTGTTTTGGGGTAGCGGTTGCTTAGGTGTCTGCTTTGGAGGTCTCTGCTGCTTAGGCAGATCTTTATTTAGAGCCTCCGAGTATGTTTTTGTGTGATTATGTGTTTGGTTTGCTGTCATGGTAGGTCTATGTGAGACTGGAATTGTAGTGAGTGTGGTTTCCTTCTCCTCCTGACTGGTTATGCCAGTACTGAGTTGAGAGAGCTTAGCCTCCAGTTTGGCTATATGGTTGCATCTCTCACATGTGTTGGAATTTGTTGGGAGGAGGAGAGGGTTGTCTGTGTACATGAGGCAGTTGTAACATTGCCTCAAGATTCCCAGATTCACCAGCTGGACCGGAGAGGAGATTGACAACTGACCTTTGAACATGCTAGAATAATATTGGGAATTCCTTAATAATTGAAACAAGGGCCAGTGGAGAGTGAGGATGTAGTTGCTTTTAATTTTTAGTGCTGACTTATATAATTGCTTTAGTGAGCAAGTGCCAGGTAACTTAAGTGCAATGTGTTACAGGTAACTTAAATGCAAAAATGACAAACAGCAACTTTCTTTCAAGTCAAACAAGGAAATAAGTACAGTAAGCAATGCAGATATCACTAATGAGCCACAGAAGCGCTGAGAAGCCGCATATTAGGTGGAATTAGCCTTCCAGGGAAATAACAAGCAAACAAACAACAAGCATATAAACAAAGCTAGATTCAGCAGGCCTGGATCTAGTCTATGCTACAGCAAACAAGGTGTACCAATTTCAGTAAGATACAGTTCAAATATTCAGGCACTATAAACCTTTAACCAGAAATTCCCAGCTCAGAAGGGCAGAGTCCAGCCTCTTCTCCCACAAGAGTGCAGACCACGAACCTTCTTAATGTAAAATAACTGGCCTGAAGCCCAAGTGCTTAAACCAGAACTAATACACTTTAAGAATAACAGACACTGGACTCTCAATCAGCAGTTCCCAACTTAGAAGGATGAAAGCTACCTGTCCTGCCACCACAGTGCATGCCACAAACCTTCCTAATGTAAAACAACTGGTCTGAAGCCCAAGTGCTCAATCCAAAAGACTTAGAATGATAGCTACACTTTAATCAAATTACTACCAAGCAGTAATAAATACAATTGAAGACTTTAGAGAATGCCTGGATTAGTGCTCAAGTTACACAAACAAAGCTAGATCCAGCAGGCCCAAATCCAGTCTATGCCACAGCAAACAAGGCGCACCAACTTCAGTAAGAAGCAGTTCAGATATGCATGCACTATAAGCCTTTAACCAGAAATTCCCAGCTCAGAAGGGCAGAGTCCAGCCTCTCCTCCCACAAGAGTGCAGACCACGAACCCTCTTAATGTAAAATAACTGGCCTGAAAGCCCAAGTGCTTAAACCAGAATTAATACACTTTTAGAATAACAGACACTGAGCCCTCAATCAGCAGTTCCCAACCTAGAAGGATGTAAGCTACCTGTTCTGTAGCTTAACACACAAAATATATGTAATACCACTTCCTGCCCAGCTGTAAGTATAATTCTCCAACACTACCTCCCAAATTGTCACCTTCTATCTTTTGACAAAAATGTACTTGACATCTATAAGTCTTAAAAAAACTACAGTCAAAGGCTATGCTTAGACTGTGTAGCAAAACTCTTGAATATCATCCCTGTCCCAATCAGGGCAATACATGACATTCATTTATTTAAGCTGGAACTAAAAGAATTCCTCTCTAACTCCTGGCTTTGCACTTGCTGCTGTCCTGGCTAAAATATCAGCACCTTCTCCTCTAATACCTTTATACATTCTAGCTCTCCATTTCCTTGTTTTTATTTCTCTTACTGTTTATTTTCCTTACTCTTAATCTTGCTTTTACACGTTATTTCTCCTGCCTCTCATGTCTCTTTCACTTACTATGCCTAATGATGGCAGAGTGGATGGTGCAATGGTTCATGTTGTTGCCTCACAGCAAGAGGTTCTCCGGATCAATTGCCAGCTGGGGTGCCTTCTGTGCGGAGTCTGCATGTCCTCCCTGTGTTCATGTGGGTTTCCTCTGGGTGCTATAGTTTCCTTTCACATTACAAAGACATGCATCTGGAGCATTTCTTCTCAGGCCTCTGCTGAAAATTGGCTCTTTCCAAGTCTGATTTTCCCGGTAAACAAATATTAAATAAATAAAATAAATAAACAAACAAGTACTCTTCTCACTCTCCCCTCTTGCCCTTACCTCCTCCTTATCCACTGTTTGATTTTTCCACTCTGACATTTGCTTTATGAGTGAGTAGTCATTTCTCACACCTATAATATATCAACACATTTCAATGCTACATGATGTTACATTTATCTTGTTTTAATTATGGTATATGTGTATTATTCTAAATGTTATATGTGTATTAATATTTATATTAATCTATGTATTTACAGTATATTGTAATATGATGTTCAATGTTCACCTCCGTATATGTAATTTTTTGTTCTTTTACTTGTGTAGCTTGTCTGCTGGGGCCTCCTCTGAAAATGTATAAAATTATCTAGTTGGACTTTCCCAGTAAACAAATGTCAATACATAAAGATCTTAAGTGGTGTTATGGAGTCATCGAGTTGTGTTTTGAAGGTTGTCTCAGAGGTGAACTTTGCAATACATTTACCTGCCAGAGTATTAGCAATATCTTTTGGGTTAGAGTGAGTGGTACCCTTCTGATTCATTTAGCACTGCTGGGCATTGTTTCTTAGATTCCTAATGTAGTTAACTAATCTAATCACATTGGGAGGATTTACACTTATTGCAGGATTTTAGCACTTCTTTTTTTGTTCTGTTATAGAGCTTGCTTGTGCTAGTGGACTACCACAGTGGTTTACTTTTGAACTTCCCAGTATATCTAGTTCTTATAGAGACTGTGTGGTCTCACCATTTTTGTAAGTTTCAGTAAAACACCAAAGCATAAGTAGCAGATGTAGTCTCATAGTAACTAGTGACATTACAAGCACATTAATATATCTCATCATAGGGTTTGAGTGAATCTCTTCTGCTGAAGTCCTTAGATTCAGATTTGTTCAATGTTGTGGGGACTGTGCTTTAAAGGAGAAGGATACTAGTTTATAGTCAGACTTAGCTAGTGAAGTGGATACTAGGGGAGCGTTATAAGGGTTCCTAGCAAGTAGTCAAACTATTACAAGTTTGAACCTCATATGGTCGAGACCATAAGTTCGAATTTGTAAAAGTTTGAGCGTTTGAATGGAAATCTCCATGAGCGGAGGTTTCCATTTTGTTCAATGGGGTGCGATCTCAGAGTTGGTATATTTAAGTAGCGTGGAGTGCATTAAAACAGTTTATTTTGTTTTCCATTGTTTTTTTTTTTTTTTATCCATAGTCAAAGTTTTGTAACTTAGAACATAATGGTTCGAACATTACGTGCTCGAAGTTATAAGACTTCGACTATGTGATATAGACCCGCGGTATAAGAGGGGTCAGGGGTATGCTAGGAAAATGTGTAAAATGTTACACCTTCTAATGGGCTTTTAACCAATTATTTTAATGTATTATCATTCACTTTTTGCAGGAATCTTTGGGTATACTCAACCTTATATGTGTTTCCTACCAGCTGAACTGGAATCATAGTTTGTAGCCATTTGTGACAAAGCAGTCAGAATTTTATCTTATAATTAGCTACTAATATTTCCCACCATCAGTAAATCAGTATTATATTTAAAAATTTGAGTTAGAAAATGAAGAATCCTTTCTTACCTCAGAATTTATTTAGTTGACAATGAACACCAGTAGAGTGCTGCTGACTGGTCTGAGCATGGTCTGAGCATGGTCTGATACTAGATGTAATGGTGCTACCTAACACCTGCACAAGTAGCACAGCTGAATATGGTCTGCTTTTAAATGTAATGGTACTACCCAACACCTGTAACAGCTGCATATTTGAGCATGGTCTGCTATTAAATGTAATGATGCTACCTAACACCTGCAATAGCTGTACAGCTGTTTATTGCAATATTTCAAGAGCATGATTGGGTGTTTCCTGTTGTTACTAATGTAAGAACAGTTCACAGTATCAGCATATCAATTCATCATTTATTAGATAGGTAATGTAGAAGAAATGTTACAAGGACTTTAGCAGTGGTTCACAACAGTTAAAAGAAAACATATGATAAAACAGGTTTGCTCCCTGCTATTTCAGATGAAAAATAAGTATCCATTATCATTGGTTCGATGAGAATTAGAATGATTTCTCAAGATTGTCTCAATTCAGTGTAATGTATCTCACCTGGTCACAAATGAAGACAGGCCACAAGGCTAATGGACAAACTGTATTTATCCACTTTACAAAATGGAAAAAAATCAATACTTAATGTCGTCAGTGAGGTAAAATTGCAAGATAGCCTCAAGCATGCAAAATAAATAGTTGCTTATATTTTTTCATCAAGACATATAATTAATTTTACCTCCACTGAAAGATGTAGCTCTCTGTCTGGGCTACACATTTGATATTCACCAGAACAGTATGAGTATGTTCTGTCTGACGGTAGAGGATTGTGGTTTCTACCAGGTGACCTGGGTGTGGATAGTAACCCAGAAGTCAGAGGATCAGCTGAGAGCACCAGACTGAGTTGGCAATTGGCCTACTTACCCAGGTTCAAAACCTACAAGTCATTCTCACTTGGAAACAGAATCACATCTAGTGAAGATGATGTTCTGAAGGATTGTATAAGTCAAGGCTATTGGAGAAGAAACGAGTAACCAAGGGAGAGAGTGGTGAACAGTGAATTACCTAGAGGTCAGCAAGTCTTTTAGGGAAAATTATAAACAATACACACATGCAGACAGGTTTGCATGTGAACTTTAGATATGCAAGGTAACAGGGTTTTAGTGCACATGTCTATGATGACATAAAATATGACACAGTAGAGCATATAACAGAAAAGTCAGGCAAAAAAGAAAGAAAGAAATTACTAATAGTATAAATATATAAAAGTGCTTAGCTATAATCCATTAATAAAAATATAACATTTGTAAAATATATGTTTGAAATTCAGATTTATGCTCAGTGGGAAATCTTCTCTACCTCCATTGCCATCAGCTTCTGGAGCTGTTGAAAAAGCTCAGGATGCCTACAGTCTATGGCCCTAAACCTGTCCTTGCATTAAAACTACAGTTATCGACCCGATGGCTGCTTTATGGCTCAGAAGGTTGAGACCCTTCAACAAAGCCACCCACCTCTCCATTCCAAGCATCCCTTACTGCACAGTCAGTTCATGTTTTTTTTTTAAACAGCATTCATTAAATTGATAAACTGTTTTCTCTCCCCCTTTTTCACCTTTCCCTTTGTGGTTATCCCCCCTAGCTTTTGAACACAGCTGTTGCTATATTACTTCACAGGGAATTGAACTGTATATCATTACTGTGCTGATAAGTGCCACTTCATTTCCTATATAGCTATCCTACATTATACTATAATAATTAGGGATGTCATAAATTAGGGATACATGTTTTATGCTGTACATTTAATGTATGCACTGAACTACAAATACATGCAATAATAATGTTATATATATGCAAAAAATATTGGTATTCTATGCTTTACCATGCTGATGACAAAAGATAATGCATTCTAGAAGAATAATACTGAATGACATCATAAGGATTCAAGTACTTCAACCTTACTTTTGTATACTTAAGCAGCAATAAAACATGAAGATTTGTTACACATTTTGTTGTAGATTTAAAATACAGTTATATTGCTGAATGAAATGCTGTTCATTCTGATGATGCCATCTTTCATTGTTTATATATATATATATATATATATATATATATATATATATAAAATATTTTTATCTATTTGTTTTATATATATATATATATATATATATACATATATATATATAATATATATATATATATATATATATATATATATATATATATATATATATATACACACACACACACACACACACACACATCTATATATATAAAACATTATTATTACATTTATATTAATTTTTATCTATTTGTTATCTAGGTATGTGAACTGGTCATCACGGACCCTAAAAACTGAAGCTGAATATTGGATGTATAATCTAAAACAAAAAACACACGGAAAAATGTTAAATCAGCAAAAAAGCAAGAAATGACCTCAGAATGATGAATAACTTTTTAGTGCTTTCGTTCTTTATTGTGAACTACAAGAACTTCATCAGAAAAAAGTCCCATAGTTCCACAAACACTTAAATATGCATGGATATAAATCACATGATCTATTCAATATACAATCAATGAAGCATAAATACAATAAATATAAAGAATATTTACACTTAAATCTAAAACGTGACAACAATAAAATACAATTATAATCTTCATTTTAAAAAACATTTAATGTTTATAACATCATTTGAACCTGGTAATGTATCTGAAGATAAATGTTTCTGCCATAATGTTTCTTTAACTTCAGGCTTAATGTTGAAATCATCGATTAAAGGAGACATGACTAGATTGTCCAATACAAGAAAAAAATAAATAAATTTCTTAAAGTTACAATATACAAGTGCATTTTGGCCAACACATTTTTGGAATCCTTATTCTTAATAGCTGTAATGTGTTCATAAATATGTTTAATTTTCTAACAGTTTTACCCACATAAATACTGGGACAGGATTCACAAAATGCTAAATACACATCTCTCTGAGTGCGACAAATGTATTAACTTTTGACCCAAGTTTGAATATTGTTATATTGTAAAGTAACACAAGAAGCTTCTTAGAAATATGTACAGTGTTTACAATGTTGACAACAAAATCTCCCAAAACAAGAATGACTTAATATTCTGGAAAAATCAAAATTAGCATGTCCCATTTCAAATAATGCTTTCAGATTGTATGTTCTTCAATATCCAAAAGTAGGTTTACTACCTACAATATTAATTCCTTGTTAGCTACAATAATTTTCTAGTTATCCTGAATAATATTTCTAATGATAAAACTAGCACAGGAAATGGACAGCAAAAAAAGAAATGGAATACTTGTCAGATTTTTTGTTAGGTTTAGTTGAATTGTCACCCTTAAAATTGTAACCATACCCCAAAGTAGATTTGAAACTAGAATGTCTCTTCAAAGTTACTTCTTGTACAATTGAGGTTTAAAAATCACTAGAATAACCTCTCTCCAAATATAAACTTTTAAGCCAACTTGACTCAGTCTCAAAGGTTGAGTCATCACTAATCAATCTACTTAACCTCACAAATTGTCCCCTTATCACATTCTTTTTCATAAAAAGGATGTTGGCTATTCATACATAAATAATTGTTTACAAAAGTTAGTTTTCTAAAAATATTGCTCTGAAAACATTTTTGTTAGTGTAAATGGAAACCAGCACATCCAAAAATGATACCTGGTGACCTTTAACAGTGTAAGTAAATGTTAAAAGACTAGTAGAATTATTTAAAAAAATCAAATTGTGGTTCAAATGTCTCTACACTACCTTCCCATAGATAAAACAAAGCATCTATGTATTGTTGGTAAATATGTACATTCTTAAAAAGTGGATGTCTAACAAGAAATTCTTGCTCCCACAAACTCATAACCAGATTTGCAAAGGAAGGAGCAACCCTTGCTCCAGAGCAACTATTTTTTTCTGTACATAATATTTATCATAAAAAATGAAGACATTATTATTGAGAACCACATTCAAAAGACAAATGATAGTATTTATGAAATAATTAGAGAAATCAGTAAACTTACTTAGGTCATTTCTGACAAAATCAATGTCAATGTCCTGGGCAGTTCTAGTGTAAAGTGAAACAACATCCAAAGTAATTAAACAATATTATCTATCATCACATACAAAGCTAAGTAATATGTTCAAAAGCAATAAAGAATCTCTCAAACATTGAGAGCTCTGTACCACTGGATTTAAAATAGAATAAAGATACACTACAATAGGTTCAGTTTTATAAAAGTCAGCAGCTATAATAGGTCTAAACGGGGGGGGGGGGGGTTGTATCCTATATTTATGTATCTTGCGGATACCAAAAAAATCTCACTATTTTAGGAAAATCATCCTTCAAAAATTCATAAAGAGTAAAATCAATACTTCATTGATCTACCATATCTATTAACAATTGATCAATTTCAACAAAACAATAATTAATAAAACTTAAAGTAATTTCTTCATAACAAGAATGATCATTCAGCATAAGATTAATTGCATCAAAATAATCTTTGACAAACATAATAACCACTCCATTACCTTTATCTGCCTTCATGATTCTCAAATCATGTTTCTCTGTAGGTTCTCTTAAAGCAACTCTTTTATCAGAAGTCAAATTATGAAACTTGTTTTATTGCCATTAAGACGTTTTCTTAATTCTTCTTCACATACATCTTGAAACACTTGCAGTGTACTGTATAAAACAGGATTGACTATACTTGTCTTTTTAAAAGCAGTATTAATCTCATATTAAACTTCTGGAAAATTTTTTACAACATAACTTAAATTTAACTTTCTTACATAAAGCTTTAAATCAAGCAGAACCTTCATAATATTGGCTCTGTTAGATGGAATAAATAGTAGGGCCTTTTTAAAAACAACTTCAGTGATGACAATTAAGAGAACAACTACTAAGATTAAACACTTCAAAATTATCAGTTATCTTTTTTCCCTCTCACCTGTGCCTTCCCCTGCATTTTGCCCCTGAAGTTTTGATACTTTGCATTTCTATTGTTGTATTCAATTTGTTCTGAAAAAGAAACTGGAGACAGGACTGGTGGAGAGGAAATATCTTCCATATTTTCTTTCTCAAATATTTTTCTATTTTCAATTAAAATAACATTACATAATATTTTTAAATATCATTTTAAACAACTATATACAATATTTACAATAGCCTGACTTTCAATTATATACACTGTATGTTATTAAATATAGAATTAACAGATCAGTTATCAGAGATAAAATATTGATTATTGCAGAGAGTCCAACAAAGATATAACTTTCTTCCAAGGATTATTTACCAATGGCCTGGATAGATTCATAGTTCTTTGAGTTTTATTTCCATCAATGCAGTTGTCTTCAGTAAAATGTAGAATTCTTCCAAGGTTGGGGGTGTATTTAAATTCTGCCTTCTGGTTATGCATTTCCTAGATATAACAAGTATCGTGCATAACAAATACATATTTGTCTTATTCAGGTAGGGACCTTCATTTACATTTAGTATTATAAATACTTTAGTTAAGGCAAAGGATTCATTAAATAAAGCTTGTAAAAAATGATTGATTCCATTCCAATATGATTTAATTTTAGGAACACAAACTACAATGACCACTGTGAACAGACAAGAGGCTTAGAGTCAAAAGTATTTCTTACGCGTTTCGTCCACCTTTATTAACTGTGAACTTCATCAGAAAGTACATATCTCATACTGAATACAATTTAAATAGTACCAATGTGTGTACACGTGATTTTCTTAGACCAATCAAGAATAAAATGTAATTAAAGTCACAGTAAAAAATACTACTAAACATATACAAATCATTTGCACTTTTAAAAGTTGTTTAAACAGCCATAATTATCAACAAATATCTATAGTTTTAAATGTTTAAAAACTTTTACTGTGCCTATTTAGGTCTTTGTGCTTGTAAAAAGCACTTTATATTCACTGCTTCATTTAACCCAGGATATTTGTCTGCATTGAGCAGAATTTGCCAAATAGCTTCCTTACATTCCAATCTAACTTTGTAGTTACCACAAAAACCAATTTCCTGAACTTTTTCTAATACAGAAAATGTAAACTTTTTGAAATCAGGGCAAACTATAGCGTGCTTTGCTAACGCATTTGTAGAATCTTTGTTTTTGATTGCAGACACATGTTCATAGATTCGTTTGTTCAGGGTACGAATAGTTTTACCTATGTAAAACTGTTACTTAAAATTAAAAGGCGACATATACCACATTTTGGTCTTACAAGTGTAATGCTTAATGTGAAAATCTTTTCTTAAATGCTTAAAAAACACTGAACTAGTACCTGAAATGTGTCTGCATTGTTTACAATTTTGACATGGAAAAGTACCATCAGTAAGTGTGTTTACAACCTCACTTGGTGCTTTCTCAAGAATCATTTTCAAATTCTTTGTTTTCTTATATGTAAATAAAGGCTCATTACCTAGTATTAAACTTAGATCTTTATTTCCTAATATTACCTTCCAATTCTCTGTAATGATATTTCGAATGAAAGACATTTCATTTGTTATAGGAATAGGAAAGGCTAGCTTGTACATAGGATCAACTTTAACCATATTAACTACCCTGTTGTCATTATAAAATTTGTGTAATATAGGAATAGCCTTGTTAGATCTCAAGGAACAAACCTCTTTTATAATAGTGTTCAGCCATGATTCTTTGTATCCTCTGTCTAAAAAGAAACATTTTAATTTGTTTGTTTCTTTTGTGAAAATCAATTCACTAGTAGTCAAACGACTCAACCTAATGAACTGCCCTTTACTACCCCACGCTTCATGAAATTGGGGTGTAAACTGTCAAAATGTAAATATTGGTTGTAAAATCTGACTTCCTAAAATGTTACTTTCAAATTGACCACTGTCCACTTTGTAACTTAAATGTAAATCCAGGAAGTCTAAATCTTTACAAAACCACTCAGTAAATTTCAAAAAGCCTGTGTGGTTTAAATAATCTACAAAGGTGTTAAAGGTACTGAAATCTCCCTTCCATAAGATAAATAGATCGTCTATGTAACGTCTATAGAAAGGAGATAACTGGACTGTGGGTGTGTTTCAAACAATACCTCCCATCATCAAGTTTGCAAAACTTGGTGCGACTGACCCATTGCTATACCTGTTGTTTGCTTATAATGGATACCTTCAAAATTAAAATAATTGTTGTCTAAAACTAATTCCATCAAACAGCAAACTGTGTTAACACAGTTTGCTGTTTGATGGAATTAGTTTTAGACAACAATTATTTTAATTTTGAAGGTATCCATTATAAGCAAACAACAGGTATAGCAATGGGGTCACGAGTCGCACCAAGTTTTGCAAACTTGGTGATGGCTATGTGGGAGGTATTGTTTTTGGAAACACACCCACAGTCCAGTTATCTCCTTTTCTATAGACGTTACATAGACGATCTATTTATCTTATGGAAGGGAGATTTCAGTACCTTTAACACCTTTGTAGATTATTTAAACCACACGACAGGCTTTTTGAAATTTACTTTGAGTGGTTTTGGTAAAGATTTAGACTTCCTGGATTTACATTTAAGTTACAAAGTGGACAGTGGTCAATTTGAAAGTAACATTTTTAGGAAGTCAGATTTTACTAACCAATATTTACATTTTGACAGTTTACACCCCAATTTCATGAAGCGTGGGGTAGTAAAGGGGCAGTTCATTAGGTTGAGTCGGTTGACTACTAGTGAATTGATTTTCACAAAAGAAACAAACAAATTAAAATGTTTCTTTTTAGACAGAGGATACAAAGAATCATGGCTGAACACTATTATTAAAGAGGTTTGTTCCTTGAGATCCAACAAGGCTATTCCTATATTACACAAATTTTATAATGACAACAGGGTAGTTAATATGGTTAAAGTTGATCCTATGTACAAGCTAGCCTTTCCTATTCCTATAACAAATGAAATGTCTTTTATTCGAAATATCATTACAGAGAATTGGAAGGTAATATTAGGAAATAAAGACCTAAGTTTAATACTAGGTAATGAGCCTTTATTTACATATAAGAAAACAAAGAATTTGAAAATGATTCTTGAGAAAGCACCAAGTGAGGTTGTAAACACACTTACTGATGGTACTTTTCCATGTCAAAATTGTAAACAATGCAGACACATTTCAGGTACTAGTTCAGTGTTTTTTAAGCATTTAAGAAAAGATTTTCACATTAAGGGGCATTACACTTGTAAGACCAAAAATGTGGTATATGTCGCCCTTTGTAATTCTTGCGAACAGTTTTACATAGGTAAAACTATTCGTACCCTGAACAAACGAATCTATGAACATGTGTCTGCAATCAAAAACAAAGATTCTACAAATGCGTTAGCAAAGCACGCTATAGTTTGCCCTGATTTCAAAAAGTTTACATTTTCTGTATTAGAAAAAGTTCAGGAAATTGGTTTTTGTGGTAACTACAAAGTTAGATTGGAATGTAAGGAAGCTATTTGGCAAATTCTGCTCAATGCAGACAAATATCCTGGGTTAAATGAAGCAGTGAATATAAAGTGCTTTTTACAAGCACAAAGACCTAAATAGGCACAGTAAAAGTTTTTAAACATTTAAAACTATAGATATTTGTTGATAATTATGGCTGTTTAAACAACTTTTAAAAGTGCAAATGATTTGTATATGTTTAGTAGTATTTTTTACTGTGACTTTAATTACATTTTATTCTTGATTGGTCTAAGAAAATCACGTGTACACACATTGGTACTATTTAAATTGTATTCAGTATGAGATATGTACTTTCTGATGAAGTTCACAGTTAATAAAGGTGGACGAAACGCGTAAGAGATACTTTTGACTCTAAGCCTCTTGTCTGTTCACAGTGGTCGTTGTAGTTTGTGTTCCTAAGTTTTAATTTTCAAGTTTGTGCACTATATGATTTAATTTTATTATATTCAAAAAAATATGAATCCAGTCTGCTTTATTTGACTTTTCACACTCCCAGCAAAAAACATTTGTAGTAGTACTGATCTTTTTAATTCTATCTGGTGTTAAAAATGCTCTATGTAAGTATTTCCAGTTAAATATTTTCCAGTGCTGTGTGTTAGAGGTGTAATTAACTGATAGTAAGATGTTACTTTTAATTTCTTCTGTTAACTGCAATGACTGACCTTTTGTTAAGAACTGCCAGTATAATGGTTTGGGAATTGTTTTATATGTTATTACCTCTTTATATAGATTTGAAATGGAATTTTTCTTTTCACAACTATTATATATAAATTCATACAGAAAACTTATTAGATTTGGAATATCTTCAAATGAGGAATTATTACTTAATCTGCATAAATATTGAGTGTACATTAGAATGCTTTGTAAGGTTAACCAGTCCTGTGTTGGAATATTGTAAGCAGTTGTTATCATATGTATATCCAAAACATTTAATTTATTTACACATTGAAACCAGCACAAGAATCCATTTTGTTCCCAGGAGGTTATTGTTTCCCTATATATTTTGTGAGAAAAGTTCTTAGTGATGGTAAATGGGGTTAAAAGGTCAAATCAAAGCTGTAGATCTATGTTTACATTGATAAGTTTCCTAAAGGAATTGATGTAATGATTAATTAGTGTTGTTTTAGAAGGTTTTGTTATATTATATTGTATACTTATGCATAGTATGTACCAGGGTTTGTTTGATTTGTCTACTATTAAAACATTTTTTTAACAGATTAAATTCATTTGTTAATATAGCCATTGTTAATTCTTTCCAGTTGGCAAAATAATTTGGGTTTATC
Source organism: Protopterus annectens (assembly GCF_019279795.1). NCBI lineage: Eukaryota > Metazoa > Chordata > Ceratodontiformes > Protopteridae > Protopterus > Protopterus annectens. The sequence goes on along the minus strand of NC_056728.1, from coordinate 1,382,129,231 downwards.
CAGTCTATTGTAGTTTTAAGCACAGATGCTTTTATATATGTTTCTATTTCTGGGAAGTTCAAACCTCCTTGTTTCCAGGGTCTAATGTGACGAGTTAAAGCTACTCTATTCTTTTTGGGATACCATAAAAATTTTAATAAACATGAGTTTATTTCTTTAAGAATGTATCTTTCAGGAATTAACTGTATTGCTAATGCTACATATAGTATTTTTGGCAATAAGACCATTTTTATTAATTGCAATCTGTCTCCAAAATTTAATATAATTTTGTTCTACTCTTCTATATATATTTTTATTTTTTCAATAATGTTTTTATAATTTATTAATATTGTTTTGTTTATATTTTTGCATAACACTATTCCTAAATAATTTAGTGTAAGTTCTTGTTTTCCTATGATGGATTTATCCGCAACTTGTAGTTCTTTTTTTTATTTAAAAATAGAAATTTTGATTTTGATCTATTAAAGTGTAGACCTGAAATCTTATAAAATTTCTCCATTACTTCTTCTAGCTCTCCTAATGACTCTCTGGAGCTTGATAGGGTTAATAAAATATCATCAGCAAAAAGCATTATTTTAGATATGTACTGGTCATAGATTTCTATTCCTTTTATTCTTGGATTATTGCATATTATTTCTTCAAGTATTTCTATAGCCAAAGCAAATAAAATAGGAGAAAGGGGGCATCCTTGTTTAATACCTTTCATTATATTGATAGATTCTGAGGTGAAAAGACCTAATTTAATGTAGGCTAAGTTATTAATATATATGTTTTTTAGTAATAAGATGAAGGGTGGAGGAAATTCAAATAATGCTAAAGTTTTAAATAGATATTCCCACTTGAGGGAATCAAAGGCTTTTTCTATGTCTAAAGCGATTACAAGTGTTTCTCTATCTTCTTTATTCACATAATCTATATGAGTAAGTATCCTTTTAATATTATCATGTGTGTGCCTGCTATATAAAAATCCAGTTTGAGCATTATTAATTGTCTTTGAAAGTGGGATTTTCATTCTGTTAGCTAGGACTGACATGAATATTTTGTAATAATTATTCAGTAATGATATAGGTCTGTATGAGGTGCAAAGGTCTGATGGTTTATTATCTTTTAGAATTGGTGTTATGAGCAAATATTTCCATGAGGGTGGCATTTTTGCTTCTGACTGGACTTCTAGCAAAGTTTTATGAAAAAGGGAGATTACTGTTGAAGGGAAGAGTTTGCAAATTTCCGTAATTATACCATCTATCCCTGGAGCTTTGTTAGATTTACTTTCCTTTATCTTGTCAACAATTTCATTGCAGGATATAGGTTTTTGTAGGTCTAGTTTTATGTTTTCGGGAACTTTTTTATATTGATAAGGTTTGTATCCAAGTTTATTTGGTTGGTATCTAAATCTTCTTTTTTGAAGTGTTCCATATAATGGAACCAAAATGCTTCAAGGATGTCTCCTATATCTGATACTTTTTCCCTTTCTTTTCATGATATATACTACTAATGTTATTTGCTTTAGATTGTATTTTAATTCTTGTAGATAAGTTATGTAGATATCTGGGGGAGGTGGCTAATGAGTTTATTTTTAATTTTTCCAAGGCTAGACAAGTTTTGTGTGTTAGAATTTCATTATATTTTTATTTAATTCCTCTATTTCTTTTTTGACTTCTGGACAATTCTGATTTTTTTTTTAGATTTTGCTGTCAAGACTCTGGTTTGCAAGTCTAATTATTCAGATTCCCACTTTCTAACTTTGTTGTTGTACCAGCTAAGGGTCTTACCAAATAAATATGCTTTTAATGAGTCCCAAACCATGACTCTACTGATTTCTGTTGTATTATTAATTTCAAGAAATAATTGTAGTTCTGACAACATCCAGGGTCTGAATTCTTTAATTTTCGTGATATATGATGGAATTCTAGTTGAGAGAATTAAAGGTTTAAACACTATTTGGAGCTTCATTATCAGAGAGTCATGATCTGAGAAGGGGCATGGAACTATTGAGAAGTTGAGGATTTTTGTTTGTAAATCTTGAACTATGAATAATTTGTCTATACTGGTTTGTGTTCCAAATCTATAGTCTTTATGGGAAAATAATAAGGATTTATCATCTTTTACTTTAAAAGTGTCTATTAAATGAAATGAATGAATCCATTTTTTAAGGATTTTGAAATAGTTGCTATGCAAAAAGACTTCTTGGTGGTTTCAGAAGCTTCTAAGGTACAATTAAAGTCTCCTCCCAGTATATGATTTCCTTTATAATTGTTAGAAATAAAATCTAGGTGTTTTTTTAACCATTCCTGCACCAATTCCTGGGAACCAATATAGATTAGATAAGGTCCATATTCTGTTATTAAATTTAATTATAACAAATGCTAGTAGACTTTCTTTGTCTTCATATTTATAAATAACTTTTGGAGTGATTATGTTTTTCTTCCAGAGAATTGATACTCCTTTTGTCTTTGTTCTATAGGAGGATTGAGCTAAGACTGTATAGTCCTTAGGGTTCCAAATAAAGCTATCATTAGTCTTAAAATGCATTTCCTGGAGAAATACTACTTGTGCCTTATTTAGATTTAAATATTTTAGTAAGTTTGATCTTTTATTTGCATTATTTAAGCCATTAGTATTTAATGATAAGAATGTTAAATCCATTTCAAGTTATTGTTGGAAGAAACTTTTTCCTTTTTTTTTTTTGATTACAGTAGTTATACCATATTCTCTGATAACATTGGATGTTATTTTTATGTGTGTAAACTTGGGAATGTAATTTAATGTTCTTTCTTCTTTAAATATAAGTAGGGTACAATTCTGGTCAGCTTTAAAAAAGTACTTCTATAAAACATTAATTCTAAAGTATCAAATACAAGTAAATATGAATTTCCCATTAAACATGGAATGAAAGTCATTCCTAATCCAATAGATACAGATAGATCTATTGGATTATCACTCATACCTTTAACCAGCAATATCAACTGAGCTCCATATGTTAAATTATTATATGGAGAATTTTCTTAAAAGAGATGAAATTCTATATTATTCTATTATTGTTCTATAGTATTTTATATATCAGGATGGAATGTTAGTAGTGTCAAAATTATTATGTTGACTTAGAGAAAATATCCAATATTTAGTTACCCTTAAGAGATCCCAAACATGTCAGATATGTCATTTTGGATAAATTAAATGCAACAGAGGAGCATACACTAAATAAGCCAACAACAAATAGATTATTACTAAAATAATTTGACTAAAAGGACTCTACAGGAGACAATGAGTGATTACCAATGAAATATGAATTTACTGCAGGTGTACTGTCTTCCTTTACTTCCCCATGCTGCAGCTCACCAACTTCAACTTACACTTATGAAAAGACATGGCTTATCAGTGGTATCCTGACTCTGAGTAGAGGTGCCCTACATTCTAGTGTGCAGTGCCTTTACATATTTATAGATTTACAAAGCAGAGTCTAAGAATGAACTATGATCAGCCTGACAATTCCCATCCTGCATAGGGCACCTCCTGCTTCCAGAATGGGTACTCACATCAGGTCTAGAATGAATGTGAAGGTACCTATATGGTAATCAAGACTTACCTTAGGTAAGGATTAATCAAATAGTATTTAGAGCATCTTAGAGAGTTCTCGGGGCAGTTAGAATACTCTTAAGCCTCTCCTCCCTTGACCAAAAACAGAGATTTCCCTTCCCTTTCTTTCCCTTGTTTTAAATCAGTACTAATAAAAGAAATTGAGCAAACATAGGTAAACAGAAATAACATTCAGTATTCATACTTATACATGACTCGCAATCCATTAAACAAGTCAGTGACTAACATCACTTTAGTAAACATTATAAAGACAAATTAGAACTAATTTCCTAATTTCCTAAATTTTCAGATAAAGCAAAAAGTTAACAATAAACTATTTTAACTAAAAGTATAAAGCATTTCAAATTTTCCTTGCATGCATACATTTCTACTTATATTGTAGTGTCAATAGCTGTCTTTGAAATTTGTACAATACTTCTTCAAATCATTCCTTTTTCAATTCAGGTTTTGTTTTGTCAAAATGCCAACAATATTTCAAGGGCACAATTAATATTTAGACTTATGTTTCAAATAAATAACTTGTCAGTTGCCAACTGAGTTAGTTTAGAACGTATGGTTAGTGCAAATATAGCATGTTGCAAAAATAATATGTATTTTTTCGTGTGCTCTAGAGACTGTCATATGCAAGTGACATATATAATGTGGCATATATAGAGCAGATAGCTTATGGATTCAGGTTGTTAAAGTAAATTATGCTTATTAATCAGGCAGTTTCATTTAAACTCACAAGTAATTTGGGGACATTTCAGTTGAGTTTCTAGGAATGTGTACTCCAATGTGAATAACTGAGTCCACTTTTCCTCATAAACATATGTCACAATTAATTAAATTAAGCAAAGTCTAACATCTATCTAATAATCATTATAAAGACAAAGAATAGTAATTTCCTAGCTCTTCAAACTTTCTGATATCGCAAAATGTTGACAGTAAGCTATTTTAACTGGAAGACTAAAACATTTCAATACTTCCTTGTGAATATATATTTTTACTTTTACTGTAGTGTCAAGAACTGTCTTTGAAATCTATGCATTACTTCACTTCTTTCAAGTCATTCATTTTACAGTTTACATTATATTTTGTCAAAATGTTAATAGCATTTCAAGGGCACATTTGATATTTAAACTGATATTTTAAATGAATAGCTATCAGTTAGTTACCAAGTGAGTTTGTACAGAGTGTGAGGTAAGTGCAAAGATAACATGTTGCAAAAAGTAATATGTATCTTTTCATATGCTCTAGAGACTGACAATTTCACGTAACATATAAAATGTAACTTTTACAGTGCAGACAGCTTGTGAAATCAACATGTTAAAGTGAGTAATACTTTTAATCAAGCAGCTACATTTCAGTGCACATGTAGTTTGGGAACATTTCAGTTGTGTTTCCAGGAATATGTAATCCTATGAGGATAAATCATAAAATATTTACAAATAATCCTATTATGTATTCATTTTACCTTGTATAGTTTGTTGTGTGGAGTCTGCATGTCCTCCCCACGGTCGAGTGGCGTTTGAAAGACTTGCGTGAATGGGCGTGCCTTCGTTGAAGGTTGGGCGTTGGGCTGGCACCTTAAAAATCTACTGCCAATCATTAGCGGACCGGAGTTCCACTGTGATGACCCCTAACCGGGAAAAGCTGAAAGAAAAAAGAAAGAAGGAAAGAAAGGTTGTTTTTCATTTTAATAACTAAACAGCATTACTTTTTCTTATTATTTGTTATCTGTGAGGCTAGATGCACTTCTCAGATTCACAGTGTCCTTAGAAACTGCAGCAATTGTTTACTGTTGCTATGGCAACGTAAATAGAATGCGAAGAAAGCTTCACTTCTCTTAACCAACAGTACATTTTTCCCTCCTTTTTTTATATATTTGTTAATACTAAAAGGAAATAATTCAAAGGACATATGTACATGAATGGAACATTTCAGAGTTAATCACGAACATGTCCCCAATCCCAATAAGCATAACAGTGACTGTCATTAATCTAATAAATATTGTAATAACAATTAATTAAGTTTACTTTTCCAATTAGTCTACCTTAAAACTAGATTATTTTAGACAAAAGCCGAAAGAAGAAGAAGATTTATCTATGTATAGATAGTGAGTTATTAAATATATACAAACTATATTAGTATAGTAAATAGGAAATAATTTAGAAAGGGAGACAAGATGCAGTTAAAAGAAATAATGAGAAAAGAGAGAAGAGAGAAAGAAAAGAGAAAAGAGAAAATACACATATACTATGTATGTTGATTTACAGTATAAATATTTTATGTGCTATATAACCTACCTTCTGTGAAAGAAAAGTACCCTGTTTTACATACCTGAGGTAATGTGAAAACTCTCATGTGTCATTTATTTTCAAAACATATAGATAAAGATTCCAGTAGTTAGTTATCTTTGTTTTAAAATTCCAAGCAGTAAAATTGGTCCTTTAAAGTAATGTTAAAACAATTCATATCATAGTAGATGCTTTGAGAGATTTGGCAGTAACAGTATCAGTCTTTTGCTTCTTCTTTTTGGCATCTGTCCAGACATTAGTTTCTTTTGTTCTCTTTAGAGAAGGTGACATCCAATCCATATCTTCTGGTAAAGTAATCACATTATTAGTTTTAATAAATGAAGAGGCTACCTCTAAGTCAATTAAAGTCCTCATCTCGTTGGCATACAGTATTCTTATCTTAGTTGGATATGAAAGTTGTTCCTTGATGTTATTTTGTTTCAGAAACATTATCATCGGTCACATTTTTTCCTTTGTTCCATTATTTTAGATGAATAGTTGTTATCAAATCTTATCAGGCTCTGTTTATATTTTAGAGGTGCCTTCCTCCAAGCAGATCTTAAAACCAGTTCCTTGTCCAAGTATGAAAGAAATTTGATAATTATTGACCTAGGAGGAGAGTTTGAGTTAGTGGCAGGTTTCCCAAGAGGTCTGTGTGCCCTTTAAATGCCAAAGGAAATTCCTTCTTTTAAATTTAAAAAGTCAGGGATCCAGCTTGATAAAAAGGAAATAATATCCTCACCTTCTGTGTTTTCAGGTAATCCGAAAATTCTGATGCTATTTCTCCTCTCCCTATTTTCCAAATCATCTACTTTATTAACCAACCAAGTGTTTTGTTTAAGAAGCAGTTCTTTCTGTGTTTCCTCTTTCTTAAGTCTGCTTTCTAAGTCATTTAGAGGAACCTTTATTCCTGTTATCCTTGTCTGGTGGTGTTGTAGCATTTCCTTGAGGGTGTCAGCCTGTTTTTGACTGCTTGTTTTAAGATTTTCCAGGTTCTCTTTAAAATCATCCATCTTCAAAGACAACTCCTGCAGGGCAGATGCCATCTGTTGTAGTTCCTTCTTTAAGGCAGCATCCTGGCGAGAATTCTTTAAGTTGCTCATTTTAACAAGTGAATATATATCCAAGCTTTTTGACAGGAAATTATTCATAAAACTTCACCAAAGTTTCTAATTATGTAAATTAGTCCTTTATTTATAATATTTTATACTTTGAAGAAAAAAAAATATTTTTTCCTGTCTTATTTAACTAGTTATATGGAGCTCTAAAATACTGCTGCTTTCAGTTAGCCATTCAGGCTCCACCCCTTACCTTCCATATGTTCAGTGTGTAAAGCTTCAGCATATGACTTAGCAGATGTAGAAAAAACAGAAATACAAAAGTTACTAACATTCTCTTTTCCATTGTTAACCAAAATGTCTTTAGGACCATCTTTGATGTTGTCAGTAGTCTTGATAAACTCTTAGAGACTTCTAGGTACAGATGTTGTACTGTCACAATAAGCCTTAACATCCATAAATATTATCTTCTCTTTTCTATTAAAAATTCTAGCAACATGCCTTTTAGCTTTAATCAAAATGCCATCATGTAAGTCATGAACCAAATTAAAATGTGAGTCCCTTCATATTATGATACCTAATTAACTAATTCCAGATTTCAACTCAACTATTTTGTTATAATAATTCTTAGTTACAATCTGCAAAAGAGAAATGCCAGTCTCATTGAAAAGTTTAACAAGTTTAAGATACAATAACATACCTAATTCCACTCCATTGGGAAACTTGTCTAGTCTAAGTCCAAACGGAACTTGTTTGACACTAATGCAGTGCTCCAGATAATGTATTTCATATTCCCACTGCTTATCCTATAAAAGTTTATTTTCCAGATTGAAAACTTTGTTTTTGAACTCACCCAAAGTGTCTCTGGAATCACAGGAGAAAGTCTGAGCTACATTCACAGGGATACTATAGCTGAATGAGTTCATAGCTTCCGAAAGTAACTTACTGACACCAGAAACAACACCAGATGTAAGTTCAACCACTGTGATATCTGAACTATTTGAAAAAGAATCGGATACACCACAAACATTTCTCTGCTTAATAGCATTATAGTTACCTGTTGAGACACAATGAAGTTAATTTATAATTGTAGCAGTATTGTTCCCTTTAGCTTTAAGCTTTACTGCAGCTAGCTGTGAAAATATACCCTGAGCTCCTCTGTCTAATGACACCAAAGTCTGGGTGAGGGAAGTGATGCCATTAGGTATAGAATAAGTCGAAACCTTGAGAATAGGGTCTTCCTGTTGCAAAACTGGTCTTCCATGATACTTAATTCCAAATTCAATTAAAAAACAACAGAAATAAGAAACAAAACCTGAATAGTTGGCTATATAAAGTAAAACAAAATTACACAGAAAAAAATGTTAAATCGTCAAAAAAGCAAGGAATGACAGCACAATGACAAATATAACTTTTTGGAGAGAGATTCTTGGTTGCTTTTGAACATATTGCATAACTTTATACTTGATGATAGAGAATATTGTTTAATTACTCTGGATGTTATTTCACTTTACACTAGTGTTGTCCAGTTCATTGACATTGATTTTGTCAGAAATCATGTAAGTAAATTTACTGATTTCTCTAATTCTTTCATAAACACTTTCTCTAATTCTTAGATAAACATTATCATTTGTTTTTAAAAGATGTTCTCAATGATAACTTCTTCCTTTTTGATGGTAAATATTATGTACAGAAAAAGGAGTTGATATGGATCAAGGGTTGTTTCTCCCTTTGCGAATCTGGTTATGATTTATGAGTTGGTGGGAGAAAGATTTTTTTGTTAGACACTCACTTTTTAAGAATGTACACATTTACCAGTGTTACATAGATGATTTGTTTTTTTTGTTTTTTTTTTATGGGAAGGTAGTGTAGAGACCTTTGAACCACTATTTGATTCTTTAAATAATTATACAAGTTTTTTAACATTTACTTACAGTGCTAGAGGTCACCAGGTATCATTTTTGGATGTGTTCAATTCCATTGACACTCACAAAAAAAAATCTTTTCAAAGCAATATTTTTAGAAAAACAACTTTTATAAACAATTACTTATGTATGAATAGCCAGCATCCTTTTTTTTAAGAAAAAAGAATGTGATCATTTGTGAGGTTAAGTAGACTGATTAGTGATTATTCAACCTTTGAGAGTGAGTCATGTTGGCTTAAAAGTTTATTTTTAGAGAGGTTATTCTAGCAATTTTTTAACCTCAATTTTATAAGAAGTAATTTTGAACAGACATTCTAGTTTCAAGCCTGTTCTGAGATAGTGTTACAATTCTGAGAGTGTCAGTTCAACTAGGACTAACAAAAAATGACAATTATTCCAATTCTTTTTACTACCTATTTCCTGTGACAATTATATCTTTAGAAATATTATTCCGGATAACTGGAAAATTATTGCAGGTAACAAAGAGTTAGTATTGTAGATAGGAAACCTACTTTTGGATATAGAAGAACACACAGTCTGAAAGCATTATTTGAAATGGAGCAGGATAATTTAGATTTTTCCAGCATACTAACTCATTCTTGTTTTGGGACATTTTGTTGTCAACATTTTAAATATTGTAGGTATGTTTATGAAGGTTCTTGTGTTACTTTACAATACAACAATATTCAGATTTTGGCCAAAAGTAGATACAGCTGTCACACTCAGAGAGTGGTGTATTTAGCATTTTGTGAATCTGTCCTAGTTTTTATGTGGGTAAAACAGTTAGAAAATTACACTTGCATGTTGTAAGTTTAAGAATGTTTCTTTTTTTTATATTGGACAATGTAGTCATGCCCCCTTTAATTGGTCATTTCAGCAATAAGCTTGAAGTCAAAGAAACATTATGGCAGATATATTTATCTTCAGATAAATTACCATATTTAAATGATGTTATAAACATTAAATGTTTTTTTTAAAGGAAGAAGATTATAACATTATTCTATTGTCACTTTTTAGATTTAAATGTAAATATTCTTTATATTTATTGCATTTTATGTTTCATTTATTGCATATTTAATATTTGATTTATATTCATGTGCATTTAAGTGTTTGTGGAAAGTATGGGTCTCTTTTATGATGAAGTTCTTGTTGTTCACATGAAAGAATGAAAGCGGTAAAAAGTTATATTTGTAATTGTGCAGTCATGCCTTGTATTTTTTGTCAATTTACTGTTTTTACTGTGTCATCATAGACCCTGTTCAGCTGCAACCTCAGCCACAAGTGCAAGGGTAAATACAATATATACATATATATATATATATATATATATATATATATATATATATATATATATATATACACACACACACACAAACACACACACACACACATACACACACATTTATAATTTTCCAAAATCTCGAACTTCAGAAAACAACAAATAAATCTACCTTTTTTCTACGTTTTTGCAGGGGAGCAAGCCCACCTTCACCCTCACACTCCCTGCACATTATATATACCAATTTCAAGATCACGCTACAGTGGGGAAAAGGGTAAATTCCCCATCCTCATTGTACCATGCTCTCCATTCAAATCCTTGAAAAAAGCTTAAGTTTTGCAGAAAATTATTCCTATGGTCTTGCACATGTAAATTTCAAGTTTCTGAAAACTCGAGCTTCTGATAGGGTATATTTATATATATATATAGAGAGAGAGAGTTATATAGATATGTATGTATGTATATGTGTACGTGCGCGTGCACACACACACACACACACACACACACACACACACATACAGAGCTTACTTTAACAAATCAGACAGTGTGTTTTATGAGAAGAAACATGAGTATCCAGTAAAAGTCACGCAGGCACTCAGGCATAGGAAGAACATGTAAACTCCTCACAGACAGTAAATGAAAAGCAAGACCAGGACACTGGAGCTGTGACACAGACATGTTAACCACTAAGTAATTCATTTAAATACTACAGACCCAATTCAACATGTAACTGGCATAATGTTTTATGTACAAGTTGAATTTATGGTAAGACACTGCCAAGCTGAGTGAACCTTGCTGAAATTTTAAAGGTTCTAACTCTAACATTTTGAACATGTAAAACTCACAATTTGTATAGTCCTTAACTCTGTGGGTCTCCCCCCAGGTAGAACAGCACAGTTAACGTAATGAGTGGGTGAAAGCAATAGGACATCTACAGTCTTTCCTAAGATGGAAAGCTTTTTTATTCACACCTTTATATATGTTTCACAATGTCAGGATGTGACAATTAAATAGAAAATGACATCAGTTTCCACAACAGATGAAAGTATTTATTTATTGTGTTCAAGCAGATGTTAATAATTATGTTCAAATTTGTAGGCTTCCAGTTTACTGATCTGTTCATGATTCAGCAAGATATTACAACTTTTAGCTATGTAGTGTTTTAGAAAAATAAGGGATGTCAACACAGGCACTTGTTAATTACATGAAAACGCAGAGGAAAATCTACCCTGACATGGAAACAAATGCCACATCCTTAGCTATAGCCTTCATCTGTGGTTTCAAATAAACAAGTTAGAAACCTCTTTTCAACTTTAATATCACTTAATGGAACATTTGTAATACCAAGCAATAATGCAAAAAGCTGGCATTTTCCTGTATGCTAAGTTCTAGACTGTAGAACATGACTAGATGAAGTGCATAAAAAGAATAAACCATTTAGCAGTTGTTGATTCATGATCTTTTTCTAGTTCATTCAGATCAAAACGCTAACAAAGACAATACTAATTTGCATTCTGAAAACGACTGTTAAAATTGCTAGGTGTTTCTGTGACAGGGAAGGCAACAAATTGCATACAAGAAAATAATAAGGGAGAGAAGTGATTCTTTAACTTTTGTGATTACATCTCTTTTTGAAGGTCACAAGTTCAGTTTTAAATATAAACAACTTGCTACTAGATTGCAGGGAAAGACATTTATCTCCTGAGCAGTTTCTTCCAGGCTTTTCAATGCATGCCCTTGTCTCTTGTGAGGATTACAGCCTCTTGAAATCAGCTGATTTCATGGTCCATTAACCAATACAATGTTAAATAAATCAGAGACATGAAGTTATTCATAGAAAACAAGCAGTATTTTAACATTTACAGGAAGACTGACATGCCTTTATTAATTAGTGACGTTTTTAATTAATGACCTTTAAAAATGAAAGATGATCACAAGTTAAGCAATCACTTTTCTCCCCTATTATTTTCTTGTACAGCAGTGGTTTCCATATCACATTATCACTTAGCACTTTAAATGCTTCCATTTGAGAGGTAGTATTAATTAAATTGATATCCTTACAGTTTGCTGATGTTATCAGTGCTAACTGAATGCACATTAATTTGAAAAGTATATTAATCTATAATATATATTTTAGTTGTCTCTTTGTGGGCAGCTAACACACCTGATTGCTAGAGAATATGTATGGCATTAATAAACTAATTTTCCCTGCAAATTTAATATGAAGTTAAACACTATGTTAGAACATGCCGGAAGGCCTCATTATCCCAACATGTTAGCAAATATTACATCTGAAGATCTAGTGGTTCATAATCATGGAGAAGAAGCTCCTCACTTGTTTGACTATATTTATGTCTGTAAACTGTCCATATAAAATGTCTTTGACATCTCACTAGAATTTCCCTTAAACTAAGCCACCTTCAGTGGATGCAATTCCATCAGACAACTGAGTTGGGTCATCTGGATGCATTTTTTTTCTAGGAATCCGGCTGCCCTTCCCCTATTCTATCCCTAATATGAGGGACTAGGATAAAAAACATAACTAATCAATGTCTGGGAAACATAATACCCCCCAAAAAAAGGCATAAACGCATTGACATAATAATATAAAGTATAAGGTAAATTCAAAATATGTATATAATCTACATGATAGCAAGACCTGAGGATCTATACAGCGCTGAGTTTTATAGAAAAAAATTGCCCTTATTTTATTTAATATTTGTTTACCAGGAAAGTCCAACTGGGACAGAACCCATTTTCAGTGGAGGCCTGGGGAGAAATGCTTTAGACACATGTCTTTGGAATGTGGGAGGAAACCCACACAAATGAAGGGCTGACATGCAGACTCCTCACAGAGGGCACCCCAGCTGAGAATTGAACCGGAGAACCTCTTGCTGTGAGGCAATAACGCTAACCGCTGCACCACTGCTCTGCCATTATTAGGCTTGCAACAGATAGAACGCAAAATACACTTTTTGCTCTAAAAAGTGGTTAGAATTTATGGAAGTGTTTTCAAATATGGATGTTAATACAAAAAGTTTAGTCTCTAGCAAATTTAAGCTAAACTGTTTGACAAATAGTTTCAGGCAGATGACACCCAACAATGTAAGGTTATTACAGTGAAGTTTATGCCTTCACATAACAATAATTCAATGAGCACTGATTTTAACTTATTTTGCTGCTGTTTTTGCCAGAGAAACAGGGAGATACCTCAGGCTGTTTTTTGGTGCAATCAGGTGTAAGGCAAACTGTGGATATATAATTTCATTGATAAAGTAGAACATACTCCTGCAGCCTCAGTTCAGAGCCTTACAAAGCCTTCTTGCCTGAAAAGCCTTCTTGCCTGAAGTGCAATGTTTCTTTTCTTACCCAAAGCAAAATGAAAATAAACAGAAACCCATTCCATTTTGGCAAGTCCAACAACCATATTTTCTGCTGAGTATACCTCACTAAGAGTTCTGAACATTTCCTTTCATGTTGTTGTTTTTCTCCACTTTTGTGTTATGGTGGTTTTAGTCACATATTTTAATTTACTCATTTCATTTCAAGAACGGAAGTAAAGTGCAGAGGCAATGTCATCCAGACATATGCTTTACCCATATGCCAAGCTGTCTACTATGATAGCACAAGTATGACTCACCAAAGCTGATAAAAAGCAAACTCCTTTTTCTGTATGTTCTGTTTTCTTCCAACAGCCTGCATATCATTGCTGGAGCCTTCCTGTGTCCTGACAGAGTGCCCTTCAAACTATCTGGAGATATACAGAGCTAAGTATATTTTTCTGGCACTTCAGAGTTGTGTACTGTTAATTGTTGCTTGACTAATTTTATATCATTGCTGGCTGACTTCAGAGTTGTGCACTATTTTTGCTTCACTGTATAGTTTTTCAGATCTCTGCTGAAGGTGTTGGTTTTCCCATACCCACTCTCCCTATTCCTGTCTTAAATTTGGAGGCTTTTGCAGTTGCCTGTCCCCACTGTAGATTTGATCTGGGACACTCCCCCCAGTCCCATCTCTTTACCTCATTCTACCTAATAGACTCCTTCTGCACTTGTTTTTAGTCATTTTTAATTTAATTGCATTTTTTAAACTGTTTGGTCTAACATTGCTACATACTCGTGTGCTAGCTTGCACTGCATTTGAATTGTTTTTACTGCTGTTTTAGCTACTTTTCTGTATATATATATATATATATATCCTGTTTCCTACGTTTACTGTAACTAGTGTAGTCCAGATTCAGATTTGCTGTATCCAGGACTGTATGTAAGCTTCTGAGCCCCCCCCAAGCTTTCTGTGTTGGAGGGAAGCCTTCTAGCTTATCAGTGGGAGTGGTAAGCACTAGGTAACCTATCTACCACATAAGGAGTGGTTCTGGCCCAGAAATTGTAGTTATTGGCCGTTTGGGCAGTTTTTCCATCTCTCTCAACTTTCTGATTTAAAAGCCCGCATTTGCACTTGTTTCCCCCCTTTCCTGTAACTAGTTTAGTCCAGATACAGATTCTTAGTTTTAGCATTTGAATTTGCTTATTCGTGATCAGCACTGATTCAGAACTTGTTGTAAGCACTAAATAAGCTACTAATTACTACAGCACTCAACCTTCCTCATTACCTAGAGGAAAACAGTTTTGGTACTTACTTTCCTCACTTGCTTAGAGAAAAAAAGCTCTTGTACTCACTTTCCTCACTTATCTAGGAGGAAAATAGTTTATTATTCAGGCATGTCCAAGGGTCAGCTCCCAGTGTCCTCTCCTGTCTATCTGATGAATCTGGGCATCTTGGGGCAATGTAGAAATTGCCTCATGTACACAGACAACCCTCTCCTCCTACCACCCAACACTACAGCCTGTGAGAGATGCACTTATCTAGCCAAACTGGAAGTAAAGCTCTCTCCAACCAAGACTGAACTTGACAGTCAAGAGGAGAAGGTAAACACTTGCACCACACCACACTCATCACATAGTCTCACTAAATATACACCACCAAAATCCACACATAGAAACACAAAAACATTCACGGAGGCTCTCAATAATAATCTGCTCAAGCAACAGAGACCTCCAAAGCAGAAATGCAAGCAACCTCCACCCCCCCAATACAACCCAAATGACACATAGCCCACAAACTCAGTGTGCCACTCAACCACAGCTAATAAGGCAAAACAGCATACCCAACACAGTAGTCATAGGTGACTCTATAGTCAGGCACACTGATGTCCCACTCACTAAGCTGAACAAGGAGAAGATTACTGTCAGCTGCCTGTCGGGTGCCAGGATCCAACACATAACCCACGCACTCAGGTCACTCCACAATAAATACAAATATGACTCTGTCATTGTCCATGTTGGTGTGAACGACCTGAGATGTACCTCCCTGGACTACATGAAAAGAGACATGGAAGAGCTCTCCAGTCTTGTAGCCCAGGCAGTTATGACTCTAGCCCTGAGTAGCATTCTGTCATCGCCCAGAATGATACCGCAGTACAAGGACAAAATGCTTGACTTCAACAATTGGCTAAGCTTCTGGTGTCATTCTAAAGGGATCTAGTATCTGTCTGCTTGGGATAACATGGACGACAGACCACGATGCTTTGCCAGAGATGGCCTGCACCTGTCACCCCTGGGATTCCAGATACTGGCTAAGGTTCTTGCCGCCCCTATAGTGCCTTTTTTAGGCAAGGTTCAAATGACAAATTCACCACCATAACAGGAACAGGCAAGCAAAAACTGAGGGTGATGCTACTCAATGCTAGAAGTCTAAATCTCAAAATGCACTCACTCGTGGCACTCCTTAAATGGAGAACATCGATATCTGTGCAGTGACTGAGACCTGGTTCAAGGCTTCAGAGAGCACCCCTGCACTACCAGGCTATAACTCATACCACACTTTTCGGCCATGTAACCTGGACCGGAACACCAAAGGCGGAGGTGTGTCCATATTCATTAAGGATATCCACACCTCCAGGCTAGTTGCTCAGCATAATGCAGCTGAGGTTATCCAAGTGCAACTAACTCTGGGCAAAACTGCAATCCAAATTGTAGCTTGCTACAGATACCCCACCATGCCCCAGGATTCCCACTCCTCTTTTCTTGATGTACTGGAAAATATTAGGGTTCAACCAAACACCCTAATAATGGGCGATTTCAACTACCCCACCATTAACTGGGAAAACTACTCATGTACCAACTCCTTTGCTCAACGCTTTCTGGAATTCATAAACTCCAATGCCCTCGATCAACTTATCCACACCCCCACCAGGGGCAACAGTATCCTAGATCTAGTCATTACCAACATGAGTGACTGGTGTTCCACACCTAAAGTCAACGCCTCATTGGTCCGATCTGACCATAAGCTAATTACCCTAGATATCCACATCCTGCCACTACCCCCCATTAAGGAAACCATGGTAAAAATTTTTCTCCAAAGCCAACTTCATGCTTCTTAATACAGAAGTGGTGAACTTCATGACACCCATGCAGATGGACAATACAGTTACGACTACTGAATCCTACACAATTGCACTTTATAAGCACTTACACGAGTGCATGGATCATGCTATCCCAAACAGAACCAAGACGCTATCCTCCAAAAAAAGGAAGCCAATCTGGTGGTTCTCTGCCATAAACAAACTGTACAACAGAAGGAAGAAACAGTTGCAAAAGAGAGTAAAATCCCATGAGTGGAGGAGCTCCCTGGTCAGCCTCAGTAAGAAGCTGTGATCCCTGATAAAATCCTCCAAAGCTAGTTACGAAAACAAAATTGCCACTGATTCTAAAGACAATCACAAAGCATTCTCTAGCTATGTAAAGAATCTCAATGGCAACACTCAGATCTGCTCTGAGTTACAGCACAATGGCACTAAATATACAGACCCAACTGATATTGCCAACATCCTGGCAGTTAGGTTCAGTGCTAACTTTACCCCCCTCTCACCCCCTAAAGAGCCCATCCCTATACCAGAAGAATGCAAAGTTCCTGTAATCACAGTTACACAGGTAAAAACCACACTCTCCAAAGCCAAGAACACAGCATTCATGGGACCAGACAACATCCCAGGCTGCGTTCTACACCAACTACAGAACAAACTGGCACCCCACCTAAGTACCATTTTCAATCATAGCCTCACCTCAGGCTTTGTGCCTGCTGAATGGTGCACAGCGATGGTTATCCCACTCCACAAGGGGGAAGCCACCACGGACCCCGGGAACTACCACCCCATTAGCCTGATGAGCCTGGTCTGCAAAGCCATGGAAAGTATCATCATGGAGCTTATAAACAAAGACATTGGTAATCTCCAAACTCTGGACCCCACCAAGTTTGGGTTTGTAAAAGGCAGATCATGTCTCCTAAACCCGATAGACTTCTTTGAAGCAGTCACCAAAGCCATAGACGAGGGTAAGGTGGTTCACACAGCCTATCTAGATCTTGCCAAGGCTTTCGACACCATCCCCCACTTTGGAATTATAGATACACTCACTAAACTAGGTATAAATCCCTATGTCACAAGATGGGTTGCCAACTGGTTCACTGACAGAACCCACACTGTGAAAGTAGCAGACTCCAAATCCGACTTCAGACCAGTGACAAGTGGAGTACCACAGGGTTCAGTCCTGTGTCCTCTCCTGTCTGGTATCTACTGCTCTGAATTACAGGCTAACACAGAAGGTCTTTGGCTAACGAAGTTCGCAGATGACTGCAAACTAGGAGCCATAATCGAAACTCCTAACGATGTGGACATCCTACAAAAGGGCCTCACTGAGACAGATGCCTGGTGTCAAAGCCATGGCCTCAAGCTCAATGCCAAAAAGTGCATTGCCATCCCCTTTGGTAAAAACTCTGGACCCATGAACTACAATATAGGCGGTAGTATACTTAACACTGAAAGTGTGATGAGACCTTGGGACACAGGTGGACAGTAGTCTCTCCTTTGATAATCACATTGCCACAATAGTCAGGAAATCCTTCTATGTGGCACACCTCATTACAAAAGGTTTCTCATCCAGAAAAAAAGAGGTAATTGTTCCCCTCTACTCATCACTCATTAGACCCATTATAGAGTACAACGCCCCTTTTGGTATGTACCTCACAAGACATCTACAACAACTGGAAAGGCCACAGAAATACCTCACAAAGAGGATTACCGGCCTCAAACAGATGCCCTATGCAAACCGTCTCAAAAAACTCCAGCTTTACTCCATCGGATATCGCCTACTCAGAGGTGATCTCTGCCTAACATACAAAGCTATGTCAATCCCAGAGCTGTTGGACATGCTCCACTTAAAGAAATCCCAATGCCTCTGAACTACACGCTCTAGGGACATAAACCTTGTCACCACAATAAACAGAACATGCTGGAGGGACAGATTCCTGTCCCAGAGACTTCCCATACTCTGGAATAAACTAGCTATCTATATCAAACAAAGCTCCTCATTAGCACTCTTCAAGAAAAATCTTGATGATTGGATGGGAAATAGGAAATTCACCCCGCGGATCACTTCTGTGGCTCTGCTCGACAGTAGCACAGGAAAATAATTTTCTTGGGTGGCAAAAGCCAGGGTACCTTTTTCGCTGGGCTTATATAGGCCCCAAGGCCGATAGCCTAGTATCTACCTATGAACCTATGAGCCTATGAACATGCAATCTATGAACCACTGAATAAAAGGTATATTCTTTGCTGATTTTTCTGTTTTTCTCCACAGTCAGAAGCTTTGGAATGCACTGCCTTGGAAGAAATCATGCCTGCTTGTTAGGAATGAAGTATGGAATATGGTTATATATCTGTACTTTCTCATGGCATTCATTTGTATTTTTGTAATGCTCTAGCATACTTGGAGGTTTGAGAGCAGAGTTGAGAATACATTGTTAAGATCTTAACTAAATCACTTCTGAAACACAGGAGGATGTTTATGAGAGAAGCTGTACCCTGAGATTTATGAACAATTCTGTAGGCTTCGCATGAAGTCTACATGATGTTTACATGTTAGTGCGATGAACATTGGGGCTAATTTCATATGCATGCGGCTCATCACAGTTAAATGAATGCAAGCACATTTTCATAGCCAACAACAGTGTTGGTGGCCATGAAAACATACTGAGCAGTACAAGCACATATGGTAAATAAACAAGCTTGCCTGTGGGCAAATCTGTTAAGCATGTTTGCATGGACAGCATGAAGAGCTACACAGGGCAAATAATGCAAACTGTGCTAGGCAGGGAAAGTGTACTCATCATAATGTGCACAGAAATGAAACATATGAATACAGAAGTAAAAGGGGAGGGTGCATGGCAAGGACAACTACAGTAGATATGTTACCAGGCAGGGAAAGTGTACTGAGGACAATTTCTGCAGAAATCCAATAGATGTATACAAAAATGTGTAAGAGGGGAGGAAAAATGCTCAAATTATACTAAGCTAATTGATTTAAAGGTGCTTATATCACAAAGATAATTTTGTAATAATAAAACAGTGCAATAATTATGTCATAATAATTAATGGTGGTCATATTTAATGTGCAAATACAGATAAATAAATGCAGACATGATATTATAGGATATGACAGTCACACAAATTAACATTGTGATAGAAATGATTACATGAGATATGAATGTTATTAACATGCTTAGTTACAATGACAGCAAGGACAGTGCACATATTATTGGATATTTGCATAGTGTGTATTTCATCAATATAACATGCTGGAAAACATGACTGAATCAGAAGCCACAATCTCCTTTTGCAAGAATCTAGACCATCCATCAGTGTTACCACTGAGCTGTGTATTAACTGTGTACACCACATTAATAGGCATAACACATGTAGGAAGAGAATCACCCTTGAAGGGAATTATGCACCTCAACATTCTAATGGTTATGCATCTCATAGGTAGGTGTTTGTGGTATTACAAATGTGGGAGCAGAGTGTGAGATGCATAATTTCTTTGCATAAGGCACTCCTATCTGACACAGTTATTGTGCAGACAGATAAGAACAGATGCAAACTCCATACCATGATGCAATGTATTCCACAGAGCTGTGTATTGTTGGCATCTCCCACATGCGGTAGCAATGGACATTATCACAAAAAACTGAAATTAATGTGTGACTTAAAAAAGGATTCCTGATGAATATCATAGCACTATGTATGTCAGACTGATGACAATTAAATGAGTATGCTCATGTGCATACAATTGTGATTAGTCCTATATTAATGTTCTGTGATCAAGGAAGGTTTCTCTGTATGTTTGTACACATACCACCCAAGAACTGGAGCATACTCAGGTATACCACAGGACTCAATGCATGTGCCACAGTAGCATTGTCACCATGATATTGGCAGAACAAATGTCTACTGCCATGAAATCCAAAGCTATGTTCACATCTATTCATGCAACATATCAAGGGATAAGACTGATGTGATGTAATGGTTGTTTTCTGACTTTACTACAGTCACACAAAGTGATTCCCTATGCTAGAATTGAACATCAAGCTACAAATCTCCTCCAACTAGCAATATGGCAATTAATCGTATGGTCCACAGTAGAATTATCACATCTGCTGAACTCCACCTATGTGAAGTCATCCAATATGTTGTACTCTTTTTTGCCCATTCTTTTTATCTGATAAAATGGATGGGGGAGGCGTCTGCCACTCTATACATACATATTAGAATGGGGGGGGGGTCATTCCAGCAAAACAGTTAAGGACAGAAAGGCTTACAGTTACTCAATGCTGTTTTGGAACACTTGCTTAAGCATTGAGAAAATCAACACCATAGTGGGATCAATGAATGCACCATGGTATAAGTACATTGGCAATTATAATATGTGTGATTATGTGAAGGCATTATATCATGTGTATGAATCAAGGAATGTGTATCCTTGTAATTACTTAGAAAAAATCTTGCTGTATGTCAGACAACATTGCTTGATGCTAGCCTAGGTATACTCAAACATGTCACTGTGATGGTAGAACAGCAGTTATGTACAATGTGGATATAATCCCGTATCGGTACACATGGTTTACATCTTCACCTGTCCTCAGTCTTCAGTTACTACAACTGTTATGGAATGACAGTCTAGTCAAATGACAGAATCAGTCTTCAATACAGCCTTTCAAATGGGAATTTAGAATAAACTTTTGTAACAGAAACATCTACACATGAACATAGCAGATGTGGGTGACAACACTGTTCACAACATGTACAGTGACTGTAATCAGTGATGTTGGGATTTAAACTATATACCTGATATCATAAGATAATGAAGGTTTGCTGAAATATAAGCACAACTGGAGATTTATTTTATAACCGTGACACTGCACATTTTAAATGATGACATTACTATTGTGTATTACCTTGATGTTTCCACTAAAAAGTGGTTGTACAGCACAAGCACACTACAGATATAATCCATATAGGTATCTGCAGCCTGTTCTGCACATTAAGATAAAGAAACACACTCACAGAAGGCAGTCATTTCTGTATTCAAACTCTCTACCTATCTACTGAAGCAATGTACTCACAAGTGTATTAGATGCACATGCCACAGGAGAAGTCTGATTGCACATGAATCACACTGCATCTTTGAAGGGATGACATCAGCTGTGCCATGCAAAGGAGATGTGTGTGCAAAAATGACTTCTACAGCTATGATGCATTCTAAATGTTGTAAGTACTAAGAGTTATAAGACACTCCTGTATCCATTTACATTCACACTCACAGGCACAGTCAGGAGAGTCCACTGTTGTATTCCAACTCCCTACCTATCTAATAACATGATCTACATGTAAGTGTATTATATGGCACAGCACAGGAGAGGTCTGACTTTAGTGGTGTGAGATTGCATTTTTGCAATGATGACCTCATCTGTGTTGTGTTGCAGACAGTATGCATTTCTGGACAGAATGAAAAGGGGATGTGGGATTGGTCTGACCATTTAAATGTTTCTCAAATGAGCAGAGCTGTTTAATTAACCCCCCGGTAATGCTATGGACCCACCATCACACACACAAGTTTATTGTTGTAAGATTAGAAGCCTCTACCTATCTAATTACACAATCCAGAGGGCACGGTACTTAACATAAGAACCATTGCAGAAGTCTGTCTTTTATAGTGTGAGAGTATACTTTATAGGGAATGATCAGCCTTGTGTTGCAGAAAAGATGCTGCTGAGAGAAGGGTCTGACATCACCCTGCATTGTAAAAGTGTTTCCAGGCTACTATTTTAGTGAGGCCAGTAGTATATAAGGTCATATTTACACGACTCCATACACAATCCACATACATACACACAACTTGACTGCTGTGAGATTAGAACCTGCTATGCATCTAGTTATACAGTCTAGAAAACCCAGTACTTAATGCAAGCATTACTGCATAAGAGTGACCTCTACATTTTTGAGAGTGGAATTTATAGATAATGACATCATCTTTGAGTTGCAGAGAAGATGATAGGAGAAGGGTTTGACATTGATGTGGACTCACCCTGTAGTGTAAAAGTTTCTCCAGACTACTATTTTAGTGAGGTCAGCAGTACATAAGGTCATATTGACACAACTATATGTACACAAGCTGACTGCTGTGAAATTAGAGCCCCCTATATCTAGTTACACAGTCTAGAGGATGCAGTACTTAATGCAAGCACCACTGCAGAATTCTGACTTCTACACTGTGAGAGTGCACTTTATAGAGGATGACATCAGCACTGTGTTGCAGAGAAGGAGCTGTTGGGAGAACAGTCTGACATTGATATGGACTCACCCTGCAGGGTGACAGTTTCTCCATGCTGTTATTTTAGTGAGGCCAGCAGCAACTCTGTACACACATACACAAGCTGACTGCTGTTAGATTGGAACCCCCTACCTAATTCAACAAAGACTAAATTTGAGTTGGAATATTTGTATTGTGAGGAATTTTTTTAAGAATTATGTGGTGATATATTACCACTACATAGATGATTTTTTTTTTTTTTTAAGAAAGGCGGTATAGCTTTAGTGCATGAATTTGTACATAATTTACAACATAATAGGTTCCAGTTTCAATCTGATGGTTTACAGTCAGGTAAGGTAGTTAAATTTTTGTATTTAATTCTTAGAGGTTCTGATGAAGGTTTTATCAGAACTTCAATTTATAAGAAATTGGGGGCTGGTAGTGTTTTTTTTGTATGGGAAAAGTTATCATCCTGAACATCCTATTTCTTCATTACTGTATGGAAAAATATTGAGGCTTAATAAGTTATGTAGCCTAGATAAGGACTTTTATAGGGAAGCTCATAATACAGTTGAGATGTTTATTAATAGGAGATATAATAAAAAGAAAGTATTAGACTCCCTTCAAAAAGTAGTATTAAAAAGAAGACAGGTCATAGAAATGGGAAGTATAAAAGAACACAATTTTCAAATAAGGAGAAAACATGTTTTAATACCAGCCATAGACAAAAGGAGGTTCTGATTCATAATGGAAATAGTAATAGTAGAAGAAATTATGTAAATAAGGAACGAAGAGATATTTATTTTGTGACTATTTATAATGTTCTTAGTAAATAAATTGCTGAACTTCTTAGATATTATTGGCCAATTTTATTAAAGGGTAAAGAATTAGTTAAATATATTAAGTCTTTTCCTTGTATTTCATATAAAAAGGCCGCAGCTTGGCTGTCATATTACTCCCTAGCAAATTTGTTTTCCCTGTTTTGAGAAGTTCTATATATGTTGAAATGGTTAAGAGTACATTCAGTTGTGGAAAATGTTCAATGTGTAACCATATAAAGAATTTTTCTAAAATTAATATGATTAATTTTAACCCTGTAGAACAGTTTAGTTGTAACACAAGAAGGGATTATTTATGTTTTATGTTGCCCTTGTGATCTATTTTATATTGGAGAAATGAAGAGATCTTTCAGAGTTGGGTTTCAAGAGCATATTAGAGACATTTAAAAAAGTTCATTTGGAAAGTCCTTTAGCAGACCATTTTAATCATTTCCATCAAAGCAACGCTGCTTTACTTAGCGGTTATGTTTTGGAACAAGTTAAACCAAAAATGGGAGAATTGATTGCTCTTAAATAAAAATTGTGCACAAGGAAGCACTTCATATTTTGAAATATAATACTTTAGTTCCTACAGGGTTAAATCAGGAATGTAATTGGAAATATTTAATTAATTAATGTGTTAATTGTATATTTAGGATTTTATTTGTGTGTGTATATAAGGAAGATGTTTTCTTATAGTTTTTTTTTACTCCATTGAAGACTTTTTGCTGAGGCACTAGAGGTGAATAAATCGAAGTTCATTGATTTCTGAGGCTGTGGTATTATTTTATTTCTTCCGAGTGGTTTGTTTTGTTTTTTTCATATGACTATAGATCCAGCTTCAAATTTACCAGGTATATTTTGTGAAGAAGCTCCTGGTGGGTCTCAACATACCATGGAGCAGTACATTTTCCATCTGGATGAAAGAACTGCTAGAAATGTGAATCAACCTGATTGGTTTGGGGAAAAACATTTTGAGGACAGAGATCGAAGAACAGATAGATAATCCCTTTTCTATGGTGGATGCCACTAATACAGCAACATTGTCGACTGAGTTACAAGAGATATGCTGTAAGTTTGAAAATGTGCTTTTTAAAAGAGACTAATATACATCTTAATATACTGAGCCTTAAACAGTATTTAGAGTTACATGTGACTCCTAGAGGGCTATGTGCTTTTAACAGCCCCAGAACCCCATCTGATTGTAATTGTGACAGTGACAGAGCATTTAAAGACCACTGGATAGTGGCTGCCCACTGCTGTTCACTTGACCGGATTAAAACCTTAATAGAAAGAGCTTTGGTGAAACAACATAAGATGCGAGAAGAAGCTCACAGATGTTACTCTGATTTAAACACGCAGTTGAGCTCTTCCCATCTTGATACTTTTCTCTCTGATATCAATGAGAAACTTAAATAATATGAAGGAGAT
Organism: Protopterus annectens; assembly: GCF_019279795.1. NCBI lineage: Eukaryota > Metazoa > Chordata > Ceratodontiformes > Protopteridae > Protopterus > Protopterus annectens. Next base: position 1,382,104,143 of record NC_056728.1, on the reverse strand, counting down.
CTAATATACAGAAACAAAAATTAAAATGAGATCTCAGTCATTACAGCAGTGGGAGAGCCTTTTTGTGGAAATTTAAATCATGCAGGCAACAGGTGACATCACATCACAACATAAAGTATAAGAAACCAACGATTGTTTCCTTTGCTTCTTCAGAGGGTAAAGAGACAGTGATGGATTGGGAAAGTGATAGCTAGGCTTTTTTTTCATTTTTCCTGGCAAACGATCCAGACATGCATGAGGAGAGATTTCAGAGAGTGGGTCACCTTAATGGGCAGTTGACTGGTAACAACAGGAAGAGGGAAAGGAATGGATCGGGACAGATTAATACAATGTATGGATAAACTAAACAGCACTCAAAGAGAGGTAGATGGCAATAATGTGTCATTTTGTAATAATGATGTGTGTTCTTTGGTTTTAAATCTCTCTGGGGTGGAATTATCAAATGTCTTGTTATCTGTTTTGAATTTAGATTTGAAATGTGTAACTATGGTCTTGCCTAGAATACATGTTCTCAAATATGAAATATTCTGACTTGTGCGGAAGTTATAGATTATAAATTTTTTATGAACTGGAACAGATTGCATTAATGACAATAATCCATTGAGTTCTGATGAATTCTTGTATGTCTGATGGTTTAGAGGGGCCTGAAGATCTACCTAATGTTTAGTGCTTTAAATACAACAAAATTAGAATATATGAGTACATATATGCCACCATTTGTTAACAATGCTATACAACACTTTTTTGCTGCGTTTGGCTGTTCTATGGAAAGACTAAAGGATGATTTTAGTAAAACCAAGCATGATGTTGAGTATAATTTAACGAAGGAACAGTGGCAGGATCTTATATAATTATGTAAAAATCAACAACTAATTATTAAACTGGCTGATAAGGGTAACAAAATTGTTGTCATGAATTACAAACAGTATATGAATATGTGTTATCAACATTTAAATGATATTAATGTCTATGGAAGAGTTAGTATTGAAATTTATTATGAATGTATTTTGAAATACAAACAGCTACTCAATAAAGAATATAGGCTGGGTTACTCTACCTTAGGCAATATAGAAAGGAAGTTCAATGTTTCTATTTGTACTTTGGCCACTTTTTATTGTTTACCCAAGAAACACAACGGTTTGGACAATTTGTGTGGCCGACCAACAGTATCTGCTTGTAATTATTTTTTGTATAGAATTGATATGTTCCTTCATGGGCATCTTTTTCCTTTTGTACAGAAGATCCCCTCATATATTAAGGATACCCAAGATTTTATTGATATAAATTTCAAAAGTTAGATGGGATTAAGATATGTACTGGGTAACGTTGGACATTAGGAACTTATATACTAGTATACAACATAAAGATGGAATTGAAGCTTTACAATATTTTGAGGGGATAATCCATGTTCTAATTATATTGTAGAAGTTGTTTTATTTTGATTACAAAGTAACTTTTTTAGCTTTAATGATGAACCTTTTCATCAGAAACAAGGTACAGCTATGGGGTCATCTTTTGCCCCCATGTACGCTAATTTAACAATGGCTGAACTTGAGTTGGAATATTTGTATTGTGAAGAATTTTTTAAGAATTATGTGGTGATATATTATCACTACATAGATTTTTTTTGTTTGTTTATGTAAGGGGGTATAGATTTAGTGCATCAATTTGTGCAAAATTTACAACATAAGAGGTTCCAATTTCAATGTGATGGTTTACAGCTGAGTAAGGAAGTTTATTTTTTGGATTTAGTTCTTAGAGGTTCTGATGAAGGTTTTATCAGAACTTCAATTTACAGGAAATTGGGGGCTGGAAGTATTTTCTTACATGGAAAAGGATGTCATCCTGAACATCTTATTTCTTCATTACCGTATGGAGACATTTTGAGACTTAATAAGTTATATAGCCTAGATAAGGACCTTTATAGGATTTATTAACAGGAGATATAATAAAAAGGAAGTATTAGACTCTCTTCAAAAAGTAGTATTAAAAAGAAGACAAGTCATAGAAATGGGAAGTACAAAATAACACAATTTTCAAATAAGGAGAAAACATGTTTTTAATACCAGCCATAGACAAAGCGAGGTTCTGATTCATAATGGAAATAGTAATAGTTGACGAAATTATGTAAATAAGGAACAAAGAGATATTTATTTTGTGACTATTTATAATGTTCTTAGTAAATAAAGGATAAAGAATTAGCTAAATGTATTGAGTGTTTTCCTTGTATTTCATATAAAAAGGCCACAGCTTGGCTGGCATATTAGTCCATACCAAATTTGTTTTGAGACTTTCTATACATGTTGAATTGGTTAAGGGCACATTCAGTTGTAAAAAATGTTCAATATGTAACCATATAAAGAATTTTTCTAAAATGAATATGTTTAATTTTAACCCTGTAGAACAGTTTATTTGTAATACAGAGGGGGTTATTTATGTTTTATGTTGTCCTTCTGATCTTTTTTATAGTGGAGAAATGTAAACTAAACCCAAGGAGACCACCACAGCTGAAGTTTCCAGTTTAATAAAGGAGAGTAAAAACAGACAAGTGCTTTCACATAGACAAACTATGCTTCATCAGATCATTACAATAAATATCTCATGGCATATATATATAGTAAAATCCAAATAATCAAATTTAACAATTAAGCACCAATTTAACAGTAAATTAAAAGCAATTCAAACATTATTCCTCTTAAAAAGGCAAGCATCTAGTTCTGGTTTAACACATACATTATTATTAAATCCTGGTTAGATATTGTTATAACTTGCTTTCTAAGTAACTTGTATTTGTTTGTTCATTTGACTGGAGCTTTTCTTTCCAGGACTCCTAGTGGCCCAATGGACCATTCTGGCAAACAAACTGCAAATAAATAAATAAATAAAATATGTGATTGCATTTTTAAAATCCACTTAAATATTATCTCCTATATTGGAGTAATGAAAAGATCTTTTAGAGTTAGGTTTCAAGAGCATATTAGAGACATTAAAAAAGTTAGTTTGGAAAGTCCTTTAGCAGAGCATTTTAATAATTTCCATCAAAGTAATGCTACTTTACTTAAAGGTTGTGTTTTGGAACAAGTTAAGCCAAAAATGGAGGAATTGATTGCTTTTAAAGAAAAATTGTTGCACAAGGATGCACTTTATATTTTGAAACATAATACTTTAGCTCCTACAGGGTTAAATCAGGAATGTAATTGGAAATGTTTAATTAAGTAATGTGTTAATTGTGTATTTAGGATTTTGTGTGTATATTTAAGGAAGCTGTTTTTGTATATTTTTTTACTCCATTGACAGCTTTTAGCTGAGGTGCTAGAGGTGAATAAATCAAAGTTCATTGATTTCTGTGGCTGTGGTATTATTTATTTTATTTCTCCTGAGTGGCTCTTATTGATGTGGAGTCACCCTGCAGTGTTACAGTTTCTCCAGGCTAGTATTTTAGTGAGGTCAGCAGTACATAAGGTCATATTGACACAACTCTATACACACAAGCAGACCGCTGTGAAATTAGAGCCCCCATCTATCTAGTTACACAGTCTAGAGGATAGAGTACTTAATGCAAGCACCACTGCAGAATTCTGACTTCTACACTGTAAGAATGTACTTTATAGAGGATGACATCAGCATTTTGTCACAGAGAAGATGATGTAGGGTGAAGGGTCTGACATTAATGTGGACTCACCATGCATTGTAAATGTTTCTCTAGGCTAATATTTTAGTGAGGCCAGCAGTACATAAGATCATATTTACATGACTCAGTACACAATCTACATGCACAAACAATTTGACTGCTATAAGATTAGAACCCCCTAATTAGAGGACACAGTACTTAATGGAAGTGCCACTCACTGCACAAGTCTGATTTCTATAGTATGAATGTGCATTAGTGCACTTTATATAGGATGACATCATCACTGTGTTGCAGAGAATGTGCTGTTGGGAGAATGGTCTAACATTGATATGGACTCACCCTGCAGTGTGAAAGTTTCTGTAGGCTGCTATTTTATTAAGGCCAGCAGTACATAAGGTCATATCAACACAACTCTACACGCACACACACACACACACACACACACACACACACACACACACACACACACACACACACACACACACACACACACACACTGACTGCTGTGAGATTGGAACCCTCTACCTATCTTGTTACACAATCTAGAGGACACAGTAGTTAACACAAACACCATCGCAGACGTCTGACTTCTATGGTGTGACTGTGCATTGTAGATAAGATTTGCTTCTCATTATATGTTAGCAAAGATATTGTGAAGGTGAAGTTTTGGTACAAATCCATATTTGTTGATATGATGTAGTAAGTGCAATCTTACAAGTAATAATAAATACATACTGCTGACTTAGGTCAGTTATGCTTTCATTAATGTATATTGCAGAACTCATACTGACATGTACCTGTGTTGTATATATGAGACACACACACACACAACACACACACACACACACACACACACACACACACACACACACACACACACACACACACACACACACACACACACACACACTTGTGAAACACAGGATGGACAATGAAGCAGTCATGAATCATCAGGTTATGATGATGGTATGTAATCCTTAATGAATACTGATATTAGCAATGGTATATGCAAATGCATGCGCAATGTGTACTGTCAAAACCAAACAATACTTAATGTTCCAGTGCAGTACGGCTAAGTAGTGATGAAGTATGTGTGCCAAGGTTCATGTGGTTGTATATCATTAGGGCTAAGTAATGATGAAGTATGTGTGCCAAGGCTCTATGGGGTTGTATATCATTAGGGCTAAGTAATGATGAAGTATGTGTGCCAAGGCTCTGTGTGGTTGTATATTATTAGGGCTAAGTAATGATGAAGTATGTGTGCTAAGGCTCTATGTGGTTGTATATCATTAGGACTAAGTAATGATGAAGTATGTGTGCCAAGGCTCTATGTGGTTGTATATAATTGGGCTAAGTAATGATGAAGTATTTGCGCCAAGGCTCTATGTGGTTGTATAACATTAGGGCTAAGTAATGATGAAGTTATGTGTGCCAAGGCTCTGTGTGGTTGTATATCATTAAGGCTAAGTAATGATGAAGTATGTGTGCCAAGGCCCTATGTGGTTGTATATCATTTGGAAGTGTCAGTGCTGCAGTGCAGACATAACTGTCTAGAATGAAAAGTTCAGTCAACCACCAAGTTCTCTGCATTTGACATAAGTAAGTTAACCAATTTCCATGTAATGAAGTAATATAATCCAGTAACAAACCTTATTTTTGTTCAAAATCTCTTCCTACAGTGTAATTCAATGCTGAGAAATGTATTTGTGCAGATGTTAGCAAAGTGTTAACATGTGTGATTATTCTTTGAGGTATTCAACTTGGACTGTGAAGCAACAGTGTTTAATGGTATTCAGTGGTGCTCCCTGCCAAGCTTTCTGCAAATAAGGACCAAAGAAAAAATGCTGTGGTTGTGATTATATGTAAAACAGGATTGTTTTGTCTTATCATATTGCATATGAATAAAAACCAAGGGACATTGCTGAGGATTTGGTTTTGCGCTTAAAGTTCAGTTAAAATTGGTTAGTACAGTTGACTGTACTTGGCTTCACTAGTCTTTATTAGCCTTTATAAAGCATTCCTTTAGCCATTTTCTGCTCTACTTGTTTGACGTGTGACTAAGAATGTGCTAGTCTGTAGTGTTAGCTTACCACCTTTGGTCTTTTAAGCATCTTTTGAGGCATTTAGCCTTAATTGTTTTAATATCCATTAAAGCAGATCAGCAATGCGACTAGCATTTTTAAAGCATCATTTTTTGTATGGCACTATACATTGTCATTAATGGTTGTGTATATATTTCTTAGGGAAGGTAAAGCTGATTATGTGTCAATAGGACGTTTGGTGTTTTTTGGCTGTTGTTATGGAGTGCATTTTGGTTAGTTTCTCAGGTTTTGGTTGGATGGAAACAAAGCCTCCAATAGGATGAGACACACCACTCATGAACATGCATGGCTCTCAGTGTGTCTCCTTCCATAGGCCATTCTGATGACAATGGAAACCTGATTGGTTCCAGCATGTTTTGGCACTAAGACCATTTACATGGAGCCTTTTAAATAGGCTTGATTTATGTAGTAAATTGTTAAGTTTTGAAGCTTACTGACAGTTTTGTTTATTGGTTTGCTGTAAAGTTTTCCAGCATAATGCAATTTGGCTGGAAGGCTGTTTGGAAGGTGTATACTCCTTTTATTCAGTTGGATCGCCAGCTTATTTGCAACTATGGTAATCAAAAAGGGGAAATGAATCTGTGAGTTTCACCTATGAGTCTTTCCCTAGGAGAATGCAAATATTGCTGCAATAGGAGATTTTTTTACGTTCCTTTGTTGCCGTTAGGGAGCATATTTTGACATGTTTAAGATTGTAAGCTTCTGGTTGGATGGGAAGGTAGAGTCTGTAATAGGTGGTAAGACACCACTTATGAATATGCATGGATTTGAGTACACCCGTTATTTATAGGTTATACAGGCACTAGTGGAGATATGATTGGCTATAGCTCAATCTGCTATCAAGGCGGTTTACATGGAGCTTTTTGAAGAAGCATGCCTCATGTGGCAAATTATTAATTTCAAAGTTCTATGATAGCTTCACTTGTTAGTTCATAGTGAAGCATTTAGTAAGAGCAATCGGTTACTTTTTCGGAGGCTTATGAGAGAGGCAAGCGGCATTTGGCTGTCAGCACAAAATAGGTTTTTATCCAACATTCTAAGGCAGCTGTTTAATGTCACTAGATAGTATAAAGTTTACTTGCGTGGTTTAGATTTTTTGTTAGCATATGCTTCCTTTTATTTATATGCTTTAAGCTTGTGCTCAAAGCTAGTTTATGGTTTAAGTGCTTTGAGTAGGGGAATACGCTGATTGGTTATTCTTTGTCAGATTGCCTTGCATTATGATAGAATAAGTTAAGATTTTTATTGGATAAAGGAAGGTTGTGATGGACTGCTTTGACTGGTTTTATCTCCTATTTAAGCCATGTGATTGGCTGTAGTTACTTTGAGATCTGAAGAAGTCTATGGCCAAAAGCGCTACTCTTCCATATTTTGTTTTTGTTTTAATAAAAGTTTTTATTGGAATTTAGTAACGAGTTGTCCATGGTGGTACTTCATTATTTTATCTCTGATGATCATATTGCATATATGCACTTTGCATGTTGTAGTATACATTTCACATGTTAGGGACAACAGCAACTGGCACAGTGGTGCAGCGGTAGCATTGTTGCCTCACAGGAAGATGTTCTCTGGTTCAGTTCTTGGATGGAGTGCCTTCTGTGCAGAGTCTGCATGTCCTCCTTGCATTTCTGTTGGTTTCCTCTGGGTGCTCAGGTTTCATCTCACATTTCAAAGGCATGCATCTGGAGTGTTTCTCACCGGGCATCTGCTGAAAATTGGCTTTGTTCCAAATAGGACTTTCTTGGTAAACAAATGTTAAATAAATAAATAAAAATGAATTGTTGTGCTTACCTTCCCATTTGCAGCAAGCGCTAGCAAGGAAAACTGTGAAAACTTTAATTGGGTTAGCCCTCTGTAGTGCAAACAGGCTTAGGAGCGATGAGCATCTGTCAGCAGTGTGGACAGCACTGAGTGTAGAAAATCCAACTGTCAGCTCACTTTCTCTGTGGCACAAGTTGTAAGCTCAGTAAGCTAAATGAAAAAGTGGAGTTGAAGCAGAATTCAAGTCCAGTATGCAGATCATTCTACAAAGGTTGTCAGAATGTGATTATCATAATTAATTCTGATCATGACTGTAAGACTACGTAGGAATGGCTATCCTAAATATGTTGATGGCCCAAATTGTGTTAGGAATGCCTACTACTGAAATAGTATTTTATACTTACTGTATACTGGACCTGCTTCAAGGGAAATCACAAGCTGATTAGGTGTACAATTTGTTAAACATGATAAGGATGGTATGTATTTTGAGATAATTATTATGGCTCAACACATACCCTAAAAATGTATGTACGGCAGGGTGTCTTGTGAAGTGTGGGCATTCTGCTTCCTCACAGTAAGGACAGTAGCCAAATGATATAAGAGGAACATTTCATAGATCAGCCCACTAAATATATTAAATAAAATCAACTCCAACACAGAAACATGTCAGATATAAAACCACAGAAGATGCATTTATTGGGACACGTTAGCTCTTTCACACCTTGAGGTGCTTCTTTAGACCATACAACAAAAACAAATCACAAACAATATTTATGATAAAATTCAAGTACAACCAATCAATCAAATGACACACATGATTAACACTCAGTGAAGTTTACAGTTACAGAATCCCAGCCCATATTAATGTGGAAGATCCCTAGATTTCAAAACAGCTTTAAAGAAACCCTTCCATTCAAGCCAGGGAATGTGTCTGCCTGCAATTTGACTATCTGCCATAACTCTTCAACCATTATACCATTAAAAAGACACACTGTGCATTTCCACATCTGCTGCAATCATTGCAAGCAGCATGTGGCTTCAAGCTGCATTCAAACACTGCATCCTCTCTCCTGTTTCTTTAAACTCATTTCATCTACCATGTGTGCTATAATAATACTTAGGTGAGATGTAGAATTTATTCTTTTTCTGCTATTCAGAGTGCTGTAGCACAGCGCACCAGTGCCACTCTAAAATGCGTTAATGATGGCATGTCAAAGTTTGTACCTTGGGCAGTGGACTCTTGTTCACTGCTATGAAATGCTGCCAGTCCAAAGTACAATTTGCCAAAAGGCATATAAATGTCAAACACAATCAAAGAAAAAAAACTGTCAGCAGTAGCAAATATCAGGGAATAATAATGAAAATGCAAAGATTGTGATGTCTCCTAAATCTCTGTGTGTTACAACTTGATCATATGCATTAACTGTCTCAAACAGCACACCATCTGGATTTGAACCCCCACTTTAATGCAATAACAACACATATACAGTTGTGTTTCTTATCCCTCTTTGCCACCAGCACATACTTAAGAGTAGTAATCAGAAAATGTACATACAATACAGACCTGACTTAGGAGACCATCAAATTACAGGTCCTGCAGTAGAAAGATCAGAAATGATTCCTTTCTCACTTACTTGAACATGTCTAGATGAAAGTGATATTGACAAATAACTTAGGCTAATAATAGCCCACACCATATTAATGTAAGGTTTCCAAAACTGCCAGCTATTTCTTCTCTTTATTTTCTGAGTATCTTCTCCTTATCCTTAATTAGCAGGAATATAATGTCATGGGCATTTATTTACATTTGTTTCTATGTGTGATATAGATTATCAGGATTTCAGAAAGATTTTTAAGCCAAGGATGGACGATGTAGTACAAGAATATCAGTGTTGTTAAGGTTGTTCTAATAGCTGTCAATGTGCTTCTACTTTTTTGTTTACCTCTACTCTGCATGATACACACACTTCAAAGAGAAGAGTCTCTTTAGTATTGCTTGTTATTGTAGTCAGAGTAATCATTAATACGTGCAAGCCATTATCAGTTAACAATTGTCATTGCTCCTCCTTGTAGTCTTAGGGTGTGTGCATGCAGTCATGTAGCTACTTACATGATGTGTACCTCTGCTGCAACATGGGATTTTTTTGGCATTCGGGAATGCTAATGATTTCATACTTCATTGGCACCTTCACAGTGCTCAGAGGGCTGAATTTACAATATATAAAGGTAATGGTGTAGCTATGGAAGTGGAAGAAGGGGAGACAGATTTGACAGAGACAGACCATTAATACTATTTACATAGAGGAGATTGTTCTACAAATTACTGCATTATTTCATAAGGTATGTTTGTCTTGTTCATAAACTGATTACATTTTCATATTGTGAATATATTTTAACATGCAAAAGAAAAAAAAATCTGTATGCATTTTTTCATTCACTGTTGATATACTGCAGATATGTCAGTTCTTGCTGTGCTTTCCAAGTTTGTCAATAAATGGTATGGCTACATCACAGTATTGTGTTACCATTTCATCTTGGAATTTCATCAATTACTTCCATCAAGTGCATTGTGTTTACTGTCAACTTGAAGGGGTTGTGAATGTATAGCTAACAGAGGTGTTACACTTCTCAGATGTACCATGGTGATCTCCACAGTAGTGAAGAGACCAAAGGAAATTGTCTGGGCATTTCTAATTTGAAATTTTGACTAGTTATTGATAATCTTGCCATCAAGCAGTCAGTTATGCCACAGTTGTCCTCAAAACAGAAATGCTAACAGAATGGATGTAATGCTAATGTATTGCAATTTTTTTTTTTGGAGGGGGGCTTCTTTAGATTGGGTGTAGTCCAAAATGAGCATTGCATGTTCAACTGGTTTGTGTTGAGGATGGATGCACATATTTAATTTGAGGAGAATGATTTCTGTATGTGCAAGAAATGTGTTTTGTATTTTTTCTGTTTCATGGCATATAGGATTAATCCACCTTAAACATCTGTTTCACACAAGCCACCATTCAGTGATGTAAAGAACAAGGTCACCACTGAAGTCTTACTCCACCATGGATCCTTCCTGCTTGACAGAGGAAGAGGTAAGATGTCTGCCAGAAAAAAGCATATGTCAGCAGGTGGTTGCTGACATAAATGCAGTGGGCAGCCATGACAGAAACTATAATCAGGTGCAGCACCATGACACTGATATGATTACAGTAGCACACAGAAGGGCAGCTGCTGTAGCACGAGAACAGATGGCTATTGAGGTGGTCCTGCAACTGAACTACCACTCATTGAAAAGGAATATTTTTTGTCCACTGTCAGAAATCCAGACAGTTCAGCAGAGAGTTCACAAGACTCATTGATGTTGGTGCTGATGTGGACAACAGGCCAAATGTGTCCCAAGAAGAAATTCCAGGTATGCTATATCTATGACTTTTACTGCCATTCTAGATATCTTTATGTGCTAATACTTGTACATTTGGAAACTTTCAAACTTGTGTCTTATAAGAGACAGAGTTCAACAGAGATTGAGATAGGAGTGGTCAGTGTAATTGGTTCAGAGATATTTCTTAAGGGGACAATAGGCAGAGCATTATTCTCTTGTCATTGAGTCATTTGCATTGTGATGCTTATTAACCTTCATTCCACTGCCTTCTTCTTTTTCCAGGGACATCAAAATCCCCATATGAAAGGCCACCTGCACATTGTAAGCACAGACTTTATTTGATTACTAATAACCATTAGTTAGATGTAAGTCTGAGGAGAGATTAAAAGTATTGCATTCCTTTAACATCTCAAATTGTTTAACATGAGTGGTTAGAACATGGTTTGGATCATTTCCATTCACTATTTCTCCCCTTCCTGTGTTTGTTGCTTATTATCACTGGTGATCCTGAAAGTGGTAGTGTAGCACTTATACCACCTGATGTCAGAGTATCGATAGCCTCTGATGATGATGATGATGATGATGATGGTGATATAGAGGCACAGTCATGCACATGTTCATTCTGACACTGAGGTTGTGGCTCACATATCCACTGACCTTATTTTGAACACAGTCAGTATGCTTACACATACGTATTCCACTGAGCTCTCAGATATCAGACAGGTTGAGGGTGACATGGTTGATCAGGGTAGTGTGGTTACTCCAATTGCAGAGCTGATTGAGTCTATCCACATCCATCATGAGAACATTGTACTACACAGGAGGGTTGCTAGAAGAAGAAGCCTACTATACACCCTCACCCTGATGCTGGTATGTCATTATGTGCCACTGAACGTATGTATGGGGCCATCATGGAGGCACAGGCATGTTTCACCAGCTCCTTGAATGAGATAGTGCAAGTCCTAAACATGGCACATCCTGACATGCGTGGCTGCCTCAACCGTGTGGGTGACTCATTTGATAGGATGAGCGACACACTGGATCAGGCAGTGTCTGTGATGGAACATCTGCTGGGGGTGGACTAACATCCACATGTCTGTAGAGCCATAATATCCTCTAGTGTTAGCTAATGTGGCTGTGCCAGATCCCATTTATGTAGTGGCACTACTTCCACTGCTCCATCAGTGATTGAGATGCCCATACCCAGAAGTGATAGGCCACAGCGTCGTGGTCCTGGATGTAGTCATGAAGAGAGTTCATCCAGCAGACATCACTCACATTTAGGTAGCACCCCCACTTTGAACAGGGGATGTGGAAGTGGCAGTGCAGCACCTAGCAGTAGCAGTTCACATGGTTGGAGCAACGACACTGAACTGACAACTCTACCATTCATGACTCACACATATCCAGCATGGCAAGACATAGTGCTAGCACAGAGCTTGACTGTATTCATGCAGACTCATAGACACATTTCACAAAAACTGACCATACTGACCCCCACTCATATGCAAGCTAGGAAAATCTTAATGTTGATTGGGTTACATCTCCTGCTAGTGGTCCTGAGATATTTTCTACTTTACTGAATTCTCTTTGTTTCTTACTCACACACTCTCACTACTTTGGTGTCATGCTTGGCCTACTGCCCCCCAACTCTGTGCAAATGATGATGACTGTGCCATGCCCTTTGTTCATTTGGGTTTGACTTGGGGTTGCAAATATGTCTGATGACAGAGTGGATAGGTAACAGAGTATTTCTTACTATGTTGATCCTATGCATATTTATTTCATATGACGATTTTGGATATTTTCTACCTACTCATTTCAGAAGGCTTTTTTCAGTTAGTATTGTAATCATGTATTCAAACCACTGATGTTGCATTCTGGCTTATTGCTCTGCTTGTGAAAGTGTTGATGCAATTGCCCTATTGACTGTTTTGTGTACAGTGGGTTAAGTGACCAGCTTGATGCCAGTTATTGTGTACAATGCATAGCTGTATATTGTAGATATCATTCCTATAAGACAATAATGCCATGGGTGGACACCTCACACAGGTTCTGATTGAGTATATTTATGACTAAAAGCATGTAGGTATATCATTTACATTTATCTTCTTACACATTTGTTTATATACTACAGGTTCCATACCTACCTTGACATTACTGCAGTTATGAGTCATGTGCTTTGGGCTGTCTCTGTCTGGTGCTATTTGTACACAGACATTTCATGGGGACGTAAAGATGTTTTTTGAGTTTCACTGTTGCAGTCATTACATTTGGGTTATCCCTGTGAGGGTAGCCCTCAGTCGGCCTGAATAGAAGAGGCTTAGTATTTCTGCATCAGTTGCCATCGCTCCATGACTGACGTCAGGTCATCAAGGGTATAAAATAAGGCAGCCAACACCATTACATCAGTCTTTCTTGCCGAGGAGCCTGAAGCAGAAGCAGTTTGCACGAGTGCCGGTCAGCTGCTACCTGAGTTTTTCATTTCCGAATTGAAGTTGAAGTCTTTTAAAGCTAAGTACCCCATTGGGGATCCTTTTTTCTTGCTCTAACCGATGTCAGAAAAAGTTAACAACTGTCTCGCCTGTGGAAAGCAAATACCACACCAAGAGTTTCATTCTTACTGCATCACTTGCTTAGGCCCAGACCACGACATCTCCCACTGTCGCATTTCTGCTTTGTTCAATGCCAGAACTATATGTCGTCAGGCCCTTATTGTAGCTAGATATTTTTGCTCTCAGTCCTCGAATTCTGATATGGCTTTGCTAAGCCATCCAACAGCAGATCTTCTGAAAAAACGTAAGGATAAAGACAGAGACAGACCGCAGAGGTCCAAAACTGCCAATGATGCTTCCGTGAGCTAGTCGTCAGTTGTCCGGTCCTCAGTGAGGCACTTTCACAGCTCCTGAAGCCCGCTTCTGTGGATTCGCAGGCCACTACTAAGACCCTTTTGGAGTCCGGTATGCCGCGAGACTCTTCATCGACTAAGGATCCTGCAGATGTATCTACCTTAGGTGGGTCTATACAGACAGTTAAAGACTTCTTGCATGTCCAGCCACCAAGGTTCAGTAGGCATTGCCCCCCCAAGCACTTGTCCTTTCCTGCCCCCTCCAGGTCAGCTCAGCCCAGACCCTGGGGAAGCAGGCCCCACAGACAACAGCCCCAGTGAATGCAGAGATCTAAGCAATGGAGTTCCTCTTCTTCAAAACCAGGGAGTGCTAAGCCACCCCCTCATGGTAAGAACTCACATTGACTTTACACTTCCACCCCCTCCCTCTGCCCACCTTCTCTTACCCCTAGGTGGAAAACTCTCCTTCCACGCAAGCACCTGGGCCACCATTATCAACGACTGATGGGTCCTCAACATAGTGTCCCAGGGATACAAATTTTATTTCCATACTCTACCAACCCCAAAAGGGTTTCCAGATCTTCCCCCAAACCAGTGGGGAGAGGCCAAAAAGCAAGTCCTTTCCCTGCTCTCTATGAGGGCAATAGAGCATGTTCCTGCAGAACAGATAGGCCAAGGTTTCCACTCCAGACTCTTCCTGGTACCCAGAAAAGAGAGCACCTGGTGCCCCATACTCAATCTATCCATTCTAAACACCTTTCTGGTGATACCAAAATTCAAAATGTTAACCCTCCAGTAGCTTCTACCTATTCTCTCCAAGGATGCTTGGTTAGCCACCCTAGACCTAAAAGAGGTCTACCTACACATCCCAATCAGGGAATCATGCAGGAAATATCTACGTTTCAGGGCAGGATCACTGCACTTTCAGTTCTCTGTGCTTCCCTTTGGCTTATCCACTGCTCCCAGAGTTTTCACAAAATGTCTGGCTCCTGGCATTGCTTTTTGCAGACAAAGAAATATTCAAATTTACCCATACTTAGACGACTGTCTGATTCAGGCAGACATTCAGGAAAAGCTGCTAAAGCACCTGACTTTTGTAAAGGACCTACTGACCTCCCTGGGGTATACTATCAACGAAAAAAATCCAAACTACTACCCACCCAAAAAATTGTATTCCTGAGAACAAGCCTGGACACAGCATCCTAGATGGCATTCCTTACACCAGAAAAACAAACCTACCTGACAGCCTACTACTCTCAACTAGCCACCAGACCCCAGTTATCCGCAAGGAAAATCCTGCAAGTTTTGGGGTTCATGGCTTCTTGCATTCTACTCATTCCATATGCCAGACTGCATATGAGGAAACTACAGTGGTACCTAAAAAGCCTTTGGTATCAACACTCCCAAGACCTGGAAACTCTTATACCAATGATACCTTGTTTAAGAAAAAAATTTCTTTGGTGGGCAGCAGCATGCTACCACTACAAGGAACTACCCTTCTCACAACCCCACGCCACCCAGACCCTCACCACAGATGCATCAGACTATGCCTGGGGTGCACACTTGAATGGTAGGTGCATTCAGGGCCAGTGGAAACCCAAATCAAATACATCTGCACATCAACGAAAATGAGATGTTAGCTGTTCAGCATGCTCTGACAGCTTTCAGACACCTACTCTCCCTGGGGCCTCTACTGATCAAAACAGACAACACCACTGTGATGTGGTATATCAACAAGCAGGAAGGGACTCACTCATACCCTTTGTGCAGGCTCGCCATGACCCTTTGGCACACGGCCTCAGCCATGCAACTACACCTTTTAGCACAATTTCTGCTAGGCTCTCTAAACTCTGACAACTTAAGCAGAAATCTTCTGGACCCACATGAGTGGCAGCTAGACCAAAGAACCTTCATCCTTGTAACCCAGAAATGGGGCACCCTGAAGGTCGACCTCTTTGCTTCCCACTCCAACCATCAGCTCAGCAAATTATGCACCAAGGAACCTCACAGCAAGGCCTGGAAAGTGGATGGTCTATCCTTCCAGTGGGTCAACCTCTCAGTCTATGCATTTCCCCGTCTACCACTCATTACAAGGCTACTGCTCAAAATAAGGCAGGAAAAACCGAGGACAATCCTGATTGCCCCAGTCTGGCCATGCCAGCACTGGTACCCACTGCTGCGCAGCCTGTCACCTCTGCCACCATGGCATCTCCCTCAGATCCCAACACTCCTGACCCAGTGTAATGGAGAATTCATGCATCCCCAATTGCAGACCCTCAGTCTGGCAGCCTGGCTTATTCCCTGATCACTGCATAAGCTGCCAATCTAAGCAAACAATTTCTAGATGTTATACGTGAGGCCAGACACCCTAGCAATTGAAAGTCTTATGCTGACAAGTGGAAAAGGTTTTGCATCTGGATCAAGACTAAGGGAGCCAGAATAGCACAGCCCTCCCTACCTCTCATCCTGGATTACCTGGCTGATCTACTACACAGGGGTCTATCCTTCTCTTCTATTAAAATTCATGCCTCTGCCATCTCTGCTCATTTCAGCACAGACCCACCTCTTTTCTCCCACCCTCTCAACAAACAGTTCCTAAGAGGGGCTAACAACTTGAGGCCACCCAGAAGAGCACCTACCCCAGCTTGGGACCTTAACCTTGTGTTGGAAAAGCTCACCCTGCCCCCCTTTGAACCAGCAGCTTCAGCAGAGTTAAAGTTTCTCTCTTGGAAGACAGCCTTGCTTCTGGCCATCACTTCAGCTAGAAGAGCAGCCGAGCTACAAGCACTAATGGCTGTAGAGCCCTTTTTCATTTTCCATGCTGACAGGGTCTCCCTCAGGACTAACCCATCCTTCATGCCAAAAGTGGTGTCCAGTGTGGCTCTCAACCGATCCATTCATTTGCCCACCTTTTTCCCTAACCCACAAAACAAGGGGTAAAGGATTCTGCACTCTCTAGATATGCACAGAGAGCTCAGATTCTACCTAGACAGGACTAAATCATTCAGAAAGACTGATCAATTGTTATTCAGCTTTGCTGCAGGAGTAGAGGGCAAGGCCCTATCCAAACAAACCATTTCCAAATGGATAACACACTGCATTCATTTCTGCTACAAGCAGCATGGGAAACCTCCCCCCAAGGGGGGTCAGGAAACATTCTACCAGAGCAACCTCCACCTCTGCAGCTTTCCTCAGAGGGGTCCCCACCAGGAACATCCTGGAGGCTGCAACATGGACATCTGTTCATACCTTCACCAAGCATTACCACCTGCCTATCTTCTTCAAATCCACCACAGTCTTGCAGGGCATCCTAGCCAGCCCCCAGTCTTCTTGACTGCCTCCACCCTTTTCTTCAGCTTTGAGAATAAACCCAAATGTAATGACTGCAACAGTGAAACACAAAGAACATAGTACAGTTGTGTACACTTACCATAAATGTAGATGTTCGAGTGTATTCACTGTTGCAGTCCTGGTTTCCAACCCTCCATCCCCCTTGTCTCTCTCTCTCGCTCAATTTCTCTCTCTCTCATCTTACAAGGAATTTTTGGTATTTACTTTCTACTGGTGCTGTTCTTCCACCATAACTTAGCTCCCATTTGGGGGCTCCTGACAGTTAGGGCAAGAAAAACTGATGTAATGGCATCAGCTGCCTTATTTTATACCCCTGATGACCTGACATCAGTCCTTGAGTGACAGCAACCGATGCAGAAATACTAAGCCTCTGGTATTCGGGCCGACTGAGGGCTGCCCTCACAGAGATAACCCAAATGTAATGACTGCAACAGTGAATACACTCGAATATCTACATTTATGGTAAGTGTACACAACTACTTTTGTGGACATCAGATGTCATCAGTTTTAATATTTGTATGTACTTAGGTTACTGAAGGTATTCCTTTGCTGGTGAGAGTTTGTGTGCTATGATTTACCTCTTAGCTGGTAAGTGTGTGTGCTAACCTTTGCCTCTTAGTCAGGGCAAGGGCATATTGTGCCTGCCTACATCTGCTGGCTCCCTCTGCAGTTGTAGGTTCTCCCTCAGAGTCATTGTCTGTATGTGCCGGAGGTGCTGGCCCTGCTTGCGGTCCAGGAATGTGTGACCCTGGCCTTTGCTGTCCCTGTTGCAGCTGTTTCCTCAAGATGATATTCTGCAACATGGCACAGAATGTGAGAATTTCTGTGCAGGTGACTGGGTCATACTGCAGGGCAGCCCCTTATGTATCTAGACTATGGAACCATGACTTTAGCATGCCAAACACCTGCTCTATGATGTTTCTAGTTTGAGTGTGGGCATCATTGTATCCTTCTTGTCTGTATGTGTGTGTGTATTTCTGATGGGTGTCATGAGTCATGGTTGCAGTGCATAACCTGCATCACCCAGTAGATGGCCTTGTGTAACATTATCCCTACCAAACCTTGTGTACAGCTGTGAGGTGTGCTATATGTGTAAGTCATGGTAACTGCCATGATTTCCAGCACACACATTGAGGATTATCCCTCAGGCATTACAGACAACCTGGCAGTTGACTGAGTGGAATCCCTTCTTGTTGATGTATGTCCTTCCCTGTTCACCAGGTGGATCTTTTATTTCTATGTGGATGCAGCCTATGGCACCCAAAACCTCAGGGAAGTGCGTTACAGCATAAAATTCCTGCATTTTTCTTGCTCTATTCTCTGGTGTGCATGGAAAACAGATGTACTGCCTTGCATATTCTAGCATAACATTAAGACATTGGTGCAATATTCTGGAGGCTGAGACCTGTGACACCCCTAGTATATCCCCTGTGAGTCTTAGGAATGTACCAGTAGCTAATATCCTGAATGCTACATATAACTTAGTTTCCACTGGTATAGGTTCTCCTTGATTTCCCCTGGGTCTGAGGTGGGGGTGGCATAGATTGCAGAGTTCCTGTAGTGTTTCCCTCTCAACCCTGTATCAATCTAATATTTCAATATAATGAACTCCAAGACATGGTAAAAGGCTCTGAACACCCTTGTTCTCCTTGGACTAGGTCTATCAGCAGCAGCATAGATTTGACGTTGCTTTTTTTTGTAAGTGCGATGGCGGATGCATTATACTTAGATATTATATTAGATTTTGGAGTTCATGGCAAAGAGCTACATCACATCTAGAGAATTACTTTATAGATTGCTGAATTTCTCTGCCATCTTGGATTGGTTAATTAGCATGCAATTCAGCTAGTTATACTTTTGTTAGTATACTTTCCCACTTACCTTTGTTTGGCAGCTCTACACAATGTGTAGAGCTATTTAATGAAAACAAAATAGTGTGCTAGTGTGTGCGGTTTGGCCACAATGTGCACATGTTAACAGTGCAGAGATTAGCCGTTCAAGAATCTGGCCCATATTTAAGCTTTAGCAATCTAAGCGGAGAGCCACTAATTTTAAAAGAGCAAGATAGACTGGAAGAGGACGGGCACTTTGTATTCTGGTTCTAGGGAATGCGGTGGTATGGTAAATAAATTTAAATAGTTGAAGGGGAGTGATGTCACAAAATGATAATTTTGTGCTTACAATAGCCAATGAAAGAGGAGAAAAAAAGGAGTTATGTGATCAAATTAAAATAAGGGGTAGGCAGTTAGAAATATATTGAGTAGCTAGACTTCTAAAGAACCTCATGGATAAATAGCTTAGTTAAGTACATATGAACCAATGAACCTATAACAGCTATAAAACTGAAGAAGATTTTTCAGTGCTATGGTAACTGAATGCTGTGAAAAAAAGTGCAAGACATTTCACTATCTAGAGATCATGGACTGGAAATTATGGAAGGTAGGTAGTTGTGAGGAGGTAGTTTTCCATGAGGGACTCCCTGATGTTGTTTCCTGGTATGATATGTATGTTCTTATATATAAATGTATTATGTAAGAAAGCCAGCTTTACAGCAGGTACACAACATAATGGTGTAATTGTAAATGAAAGCAGGAGATGTTTGAATAGGGACACAGAATCACAGAAGCAGGAAGAATATGTGAAAGATCATAACTTAGAAAGAGCATGGCATAACACATTTAATTCATTTGGTAATAACATATTGGGTAACTTGGCATGCAGTCAAATGAGGCTGGCAAATGGAAAAGCATCTCAGAGAAGGAGGAAGGAAGAAAGGGAGAGAAGTGCGACATCATCATCATCATCATCATCGACCTCCTTTTTCCCATTTTCTAAATATAGTTGACTTTCTCTGCAATTGGAGCTACTTTGGCTTCTGCTCTGAAGTCCTCATTTCTTTATCTGTCCCACAGTGTGCATCCTACTACTCATTTCAGGCACTTCATCTCTATCACTTCTAGCTTACTCAGCTGCTCTGCTTTTACTGCCCAGGTTTCTGTACCGCACAGTTATACTGGTTGGACCACTACTATTTTTCAGCTTCTTTGGCATTCTTCTGTCATAGACTACCCCTGACATCTATGTCAGTTGTCTGCAGCCCCTGTGATTCTAGCTTTGACCTCCTTATTCAGACTTCCCTTCTCCTCAACCAACCCTTCCAGATATTTGAAGCTGTTAACCTGTTCCACTATTTTCCCTTCTACCTCATTTCTCAGCTTTTGATTTCCCACATTTGCTGCCATTACAACCGTCTTATCTATACTCAGTTTCACCCCATGTGCCTTCAACTTTGCATTACATTCCCCTATCATTTACTGAAGTTCTTACTCAGAGTCTACGTGTAATGCTACATCATTTGTATACAACAACTTTGTCAATCTGTCCCCTCCAACCTGTTTGCTAATGTAGTCCATCACCAGTATGAACAGCAATGGTCTCAGAGCTGAACACTGGTGTACACCCACTCCCACTGAGAACCCCTCTGTGAGACCGAACACTGTTCGTGCTTGAGTCATATTTCTGGGACTTCAAACCACCACAGGTTTGCCAAAATCAGGTTTCTTGAGACCTTTTTATGTGCTTTCTCCAAGTCTAAGAATGTCTAGTTGGACTCTTTCCTTATCTCTAGCTTCTTCTCAACAATCTGTTACACTGCAAACATATGGCCAATTGTGCTACATCCTGATCTGAATCTGAACTGCCCATGTCCCATCTTCCTCTCCACTGCTCTGTAAATTCAGTTTATAAATCACCTTCTCCAGAACATTCATGCAGTGTGACAGGAGTCTGATAAACTGCTTAACGTTGTGGATGTCTCCTTTGTTCTTGTGCACTTGAAAGGCCAGTCTTGTAAATTAAAGGTATGCATTCACTGGGCAGATAACAAATAAAACCTCATTAATCACAAGCTTTGTATCAGCAAATGTATTATAGGAATTACTCTGTATGAAGTAGGACAGAACATAAAAAAGAGAAAAAGCAACTATATGCAGACTATTTACAAAAGAATGCTTCCAATGTTCTAGGTGGTCAAAATCTTACCAATATGTCAGATCTTGAGTATTATATTTGTATACTGTTAAATTAAGCAATTAAGTAAATGGAGCTCCACCTTCAGTTGATATTGAAAATGTGTGCAGAAAATGTTGACATATATTTATATAACAGTAAAGAACAACATTAACAATAAATGACAATGTACACCATAATAAAAAAGAGAATTCCCAAAATATGAATTTTTAGGCAATTGCCCCTCTCACTAGTGACAGTGGTAAGGTTACCCATTTTTGAATACACACATCAAATATATAAGTATTTTAAAATTTAGTGGATTTCTACATAAAAATGATCGTAATAGCAGTTAAGAGGAAACAGATTCTGTGATTAAGTGTGTGCATGTGTGTGTGTGTGTGTGTGTGTGTGTGTGTGTGTGTGTGTGTGTGTGTGTGTGTGTGTGTGTGTGTGTGTGTGTGTGTGTGTGTGTGCCATATAAATGAAACATGATTAATTACCACAAAATCATCTACAATCCTAAAAGACTGACATCTCAATACGTTTGCAAAACATAGAAAAAAGATCAGGGGTGTGTGGGGTTGTTCCCTGTCTCCTAGGGTGTGGGGAGAACCCCTCACAATCCCAGTCTCCATAATACCACCTTTGAGGTGACACAAATTCAGACAAGAGGGAAAAGTGAATTTTGTTTGTTTTCCACCATTCTTGCAATTTAAAGTGTGATTTTGGATGGTAGTAGCATTTTCCCTGAATCA